>NC_056730.1:458243783-458396283 GCF_019279795.1 Protopterus annectens | reverse complement strand
CCTTAAGCATAGGCCAGCTAGGCAGCTGCCTAGGGTGCTGTTCTAGCAGGTGCATTTTTCCAGTAATCTGGATGGTGTAGATAGACCAGGATGAGAGTACCAGGTGGGGTGGGGGGCTCTGTGGAGCCCTTTTGCCTAGGGCACCAGCTGACCAAAGACCATCCCTATGGGCACGTGCTATTCCCAGTGCCATTTTGTGAGTGTAGCCAGAGAGTGAGCATGTATGGTTGCAGTAGTTAGTTTGTATATAAGTTACTTAAGTTAAAGTCAGTAAACTTCTATCATAATGTGTTTGTATATAATAAAGCTGGCTTGAACAGAACCCACAAAGACTCTTCTAGTGTTCAAAGTAGGAGAGCAACAGTTGTTTTCTTTGTTTCATAAACATAAAGTAAATGGGAAAGCTTCTATTCAATCTAAAGTCCATGTGTCTCCTTTCTGACATTTTTCTGTCAGTCAAGAAATAAATACATGCATATATGTATATATACGTTGCCATGGAAGAGAAACAATATATGTGGAAAGCCAGACCCATAGGTCTCCCATTTATAATTGTCAAGACTAGCTGCAAAAGCCTTTGCTAATGATGCCTTACTATTCTGTGTTGACCATTTGTTCAAAATATGCCCATCTCTCTCCACAAACCAATTTATCAGTGATTCACTGAATCTGAAGCTATGCTCATCTGTGCAGATTTATGGGACCCACATTTGTCTGCAGACTTTGACCATCTTACAGCAAAATCTTAAGAAAAAAAAAGAAAAGAAAGGTAACAAACCTCTGTAATATTGTATAACATAAAACACATCCACACAGACACAAATTAAATGGCAGTATTTGAGGCATGATGAAGAAATATTTTTTTCTCTAAATACAACTGCTTCACAAACATTAGTTTCAATACTGCTGTCAGATTTACAAACAGTGCATTGTGACAAACATTCCAGGTCATCATTCACTGCCAAACAAAGGAAAGGTTTAGTACCTTATGAATTTAGTATCTTAGTGTGAGTTTTCTTAGTGAACACCCAACTTATTTGTTAGTGCTTGATAATTTTTATTTACATGTTGTCTTATCCTTGTACGTGCTCCTGCAAAAGTATCAGAATTATCTTTCTTAAATTTTGGTCAGATAATTTAGAAGCAGGTGCTGAAATGTGAAAGATGACCCAAGTTCCCTTGCCACTAACAACCTTTTTAGAAACTGATACATATCTATAATCTCACTAGTACTGTAATTTCCTCATGTGGAGATTTTTGTTTCCTTGCTCTTACTATATCCTCATATTTAAGGGCTGATGCAACTTATTACTAATAGTTTCAGGGAGGAGGCTAGTATTTTAAAGGATTTAACACAAATTATGGTAGACATCAGTGCAATTATTTTCAATGCAGTGTCAAATAACCAAGGCAAATGCAAGTTTCTGAGTGTTAATATTTTTCTGCTGTTCATTGTATGAAGGCAGAATTAAAAGTTGCTTATCTGATACTTGCGAGTTAAGATTTCATATTACAATTAGTAGGCATGACTCCAACTCTATCACTAAAGTCGCAGCAGCTACAGACATGTTTTAGTGATAAGTAATTGTATTGTCAGGCACACTGACTTGTCACTCACAAGGCTGGACAAGATAAGATGAGGGTTACAATGAGATGTCATTCAAATGCCAGGATTTCTGACATTACAAAGAATCCCAGCTGTTGACAATATGACTCTGAAATGGTAATGGCACATATGGCAGTAAACAGCTTGAGACATAAAACTCTGTGGGACATGCAGAGAAACATGACAGAACTTTCCATGTATGTTATAAATGCTGATAAGACACTGGTCTTGATTGTAATCCTTATTCACTTTAAATTGTACCAAGACTCAAAGAAAAAAATATTTGGTCTCAGTAATTGGTAAAATAGCTAGTGTCATTTGAAAGGATCCAGTATGTATCTCAATGGGACAAGATGTTCGACAGTCCAGCTTGCTTTGCTTAGGATGGCCTGCAACTGTCGCTCCAGTGCTCTGCATATTGAATAAAGTCTTTGCTACACACCTAGTGATGTTTTTAGGCAGAGTCCAGTTCATGGGCATTCCAATATTAGTCCTGAAATTGCATTGCATCAATGTGGCTCTCCTCAATGCAGAACTCTAAGCAATAATCTTCCTGATCTTCAGACAGTCCTGCATTTGGAAAGCATACATGCCTACATTGTTACTGAGACATGGTTTTATTGTAGAGTACTTTTTTATACCTGGATTTATCACTTTTCATGTCTTCAGATTCAGTGGCAGCTGTCATGTAGTTTCCATATTTCTCTAGGGACATATTACCTCTAGGCAGATTCCTTAAGGACCCAAAAATAAATTCACTGAACTACAGATGATTCTAGATAGCATTAATTATTAATTAATAGCTTGCTACAGAATACCTCCTTTGTCCCCTATTACCACACAGGATTCCTCTGTGTTCTAAATTATCTTCCTATTAGCCAAAAACTCCATTATTGTGGTTGACTTTAACTATCCTTCAATAAGTTATGACACCTATACCTACAATGTATGACATGCCAAAAAAATTCTAGACATAATAAACAAACAAAAACTCCCTTGAGCAGCTGGGAAACAAATCTACTACAGGGCACAGCATTATTGACCTGGTTCTTACAAATGACTACCTCTTGCATTATTCATCTGATATCTCATTTCCCAGAAAAGTCTGATTACAAACTTGTGGACTTCTCCTTTAAACCACCAAAAGCTGCTACAGGACCCCCCACTGAATTTAAAACTTACAAACATGCCAACCTTAACCTAATCTAAGATGAAATATTAATGTACAACTACACCTCCCCTGACTGTGACAGAGCAACAAGCTTCGGGAAGGAATTCTACGCATGTTTAAAAAAAATCAGAACTAGCAATCCACACCACTACCAAGTGTCATGCAAAATTCAAAAAATAAATCCCCCTGGTTTGGCTTTGTCAAAGGAAGTTCATGCTTACTGAAGCTGAAAGGCTTCTTTGAAAAAAATCACAATGGCAATGAATGAGGAGAAAATTGTGCATTCTGCCCACCTAGATCTGGCTAAAACATTTGATACAATACCACACTCGGGCATTGCCTTGTGGAACTAGATATAAACCTGTTTATAACATGCTGGATAGATAGCTATCTCACTAGTAGGACCCAGGATGTTAGAATCAGTGAAGCCACCTCCGCAAAGAGAACAGTCACCAGTGGAGTCTCCCAGGGCTTTGTGCTAGGCCTGCTCCTCTTAGACATCTACTTCTCAGATGTCAAAGCCAATGTCAAAGGCCATTGGTTGACCAAGTTTGCATATGATTGCTGACTGGGAGCAGTCACTGAATCCCCCCAAGATGAGAACACCCTTCAGGGAGGTCTAATGCAAACAAAAACTTTGTGTCAAAGCCATGGCTTAAAACGCAGTAACAAGACATGCATAAAACCTTTTGTGAAGTCTAGCACCCTTGGTAACTACATCATCAATAAAACACCTTTAACAGTTGATTCGCTAATCAGGGATCTGGGAACTCATGTAGATAGTAACTTACCCTTTGACCAACATGTGTCTAAGGTAGTAAGAAAATCCTCTGTGTTATTCAATTTATAAGCAAAGCCATAGCATCTAGTCTAGAGAGAGATCATTATGCCACTGTACTTGGCTCTCATCAGACCCATCATAGAGTATAATGCCCCCTTTGGTATGTACCTGACCAGATGCATGCAGTGACTCGAATGTCCGCAGAGGTTTCTCACAAAAAGAATACACTAAGTAAACATAATGTCCTATGCTGATTGCCTCAAAGCCCTGTCTATTTACTCAGTATCATAGAGAATTCTGAGAGGAATCTTTGCCTGACATACAGGGCATTCCTGGATCCTGTTCTGATGAACCTTTTGCACATCTGCAAAACAAACAGCATCAGAACTACTATAATAAAATAGTTAATTTTGCCTGTGACATAAATAGGACATATTGGAGAGACAGATATGTTTCTCAGAGTATTTCCATTCTCTAGAACAGGCTCCCTATTCATATGAAGCAGAATTCCTCCTTATCCCTTTTTAAGAGCAACTTGGACCAATGGATGATTAATTGGAAATTCACATGTGGTCTAGCTTCTAAGTCTCTGATAGACAGAGGCAGTCAGTAAATCATCACCTATAACTCTGTGGGTCACATTTGAGTTGCTAGGCTTATAAGGCCCTAGTGGTCATTAGACTAGTATACACCAATGAACCTATGAACCTGTGGTGATCCACAACCATAAATTAACTTTACAACAAAAACACATTTTCTTGGGGATTTTTTTTCCAGTCTTTTACAGAATGATATTTTGTGGTCATTGATTTGTAATTTATATTTATATATCCAGCTGTATTAAAAGATACAAAGTCATTTCTTGGAAGATTAAATGAATATAACAATACAAAGAGAAATGGAGAAAAACACCTTATGGCTACTATGGACATCAAAAATCTGTTCACTAGTATCCCTAACAGCTATGGCATTATGGCACTAAGGGATTTTTTACTGAATGAAGGCACATATAGTGAAAGGCAGGTTACAGTGCTGTATAGTCTGATGGAACTGATTCTAAACAACAATGTCATCATGTTTGATGGCGAATTTTATATACAGCTCTGTGGTGTAGCCATGGGTACGCCATGCGCCAATAGCTATGCAAATATAGTATTGGCGCAATGGGAAAATAAAGTGGCTCATCAGGACAACCCTTGGAAGAATTATCTGAAGGTATATCAAAGATTTGTAGATGATATATATATTATGTGGGAAGGAGAAGCTATGGAATTGACAAACTTTCATGCATATTTAGAAGACAGCACAAGCTTCCTTAAATTTACTATGGCATATAGTAACATGCAAATGGATTTTTTGGATGTGCGTATTTCACAAAATGAAGAAGGCATTATAGAGACCAGCCTTTACAGAAAAGAATGTTGGAAGAACAACATTTTACCAAGAAATAGTATGCATCCGAGGTACACTCATAAAAATATAGTTAGAGGACAGTTTTTAAGAACTTCAAGGATACATTCAAATGATGCCACTATTGGCTTGGTTATGAATGATCTGTCTGAACATCTGAAGGTGAGAGGCTATAAAGAGAAGGAGGTGTCTGAAGTGAAACAACAAGTAATTATGGAGAGACATGGCAAAGGGAAACCATTCATAAAAGGAAGCTATGATAACAGCTACGATGGTAAGAAGGAACAAAAATAATTGAGGATGGCGCTCACACACACAACAGACACTCAGGGAGTCTGTGAGATTGTTAGGAAAAACTGGAAAATATTAATGTCAAATGAGGAATGCAAAGGATTGGTAGGAGAAGAACCTAGATTCTGTTTCAAAAATGCAAAGAATTTAAAAACAATATTATGTAAAGATAATTGCATGGAACCATATGTCACCTCAAAAAGAATTGGAACTTTTCCTTGTAGAAGATGCACAATGTGTAAATTTATATGTACTGATAGCTGCTTCGAACATCCAACCACTAAGAAGAAATATACTACCAATTTTTATGCTGACTGCACAACCAAGAACATTGTATATTTGGCTACATGTTCCGCATGCAGCAACTTCTACGTTGGAAAAACTGTGAGACAAATGAAAGAAAGAATGTCCAAACATGCTAGTGACATAAGGTTAAGGGATTATAAGAACCCACTGGTGAAACATATTAGAGACAATGTGGGACATAACTTTATGTTTAGAGTCTTGAAAATTGTATTTGCCTCAAAAAGGGGAGGTGATATTAACACCAGACTTGAGCAGGAGGAAATGTTTGGATTGGGAACCTTAGAGCACATCAGTAACCAGGACTTAATACAGCATTCCCTATGAAACCTGCCTTAAAAAGGTGGAGACTGAAGAGGCACTTATGACACACCTGTCTGAGTAGGTGTGACTATGCAATAGACTGCCTTATTGGTGTAAACCTGCTATTTTAAAAGAAGGAAATGATGTAATATCATTAATATGCAAAAGACTGCCCAATTGGTGCAAACCTACTATTTTAAAAGAAGGAAATGATGCAATATCAGTTATAAGGATCTGAGGAAGGGTCGTGGTGGTGACCCGAAAGCGCTTATCCTATGTTCTTCCTTTTTATTGTTTTATTATTATTGTTTTATTGTTATTTTAATAAATACATGGACTATTTAGTACTACTTAGTACTTGGCCTGAGTATATGCTACAATAGGAAATATATTGCATATGGCATGTCTGAGTGATATGGAGATATGGAGCTACTAAGCTGTGCTCTAGAAAGTTAAAAGCTGTGTAACTGCTTGTGGTGTGAACATATTTTGCAACAAGTAAAAGTTTGAACAGCACATTGACCTGTTGATTGATCCTGGCCGTGTTTATTGTGCTGTTTGTTGGCGTTTTATATATATGTATATATATATATATATATATATATATATATATATATATATATATAAAATGCAACATCTCTCACACCTCCTATAACCCTGTCCATCCCCTTCCTCTCAGGTGAGGAAGAATGCCCTCTCTTATATCTGTGCATTTGTGATGCTTTTTTTCTACCAATTTACTATGCTTTCTGTAAAAAAAAGCATAAAAATATGTCAATTTAACAAACTTCTGTAGTCTATTTCTTTTTTGAAACAGAATACTGGAGTTTGTACAGTGTTTCCTGGACCATTTGGTTTGATTTCCAGATAGTCTGGAAAAAACAGATAGGTGGCAAAGCTATATACGTGTGTGTGTGTGTGTGTGTGTGTGTGTGTGTGTGTGTGTGTGTGTGTGTGTGTGTGTGTGTGTGTGTGTGAGTGTGTGTGTGTGTGTGTGATATATATTTATTTGATTAAAACATGAAAATAAACTGAGTTTATAAAATTACATCCACACGAAAACCTTTTGTTTCAGCGCCATTTTGTGAAAGCATTTTTTACAAGAGGCATATCTCTAAGTCAGCATATCTGTTTTTCATGTGCAGGTGTCTCAGTTAATAATTAATATCCAGCTTTTACAGCAACTATTGTATATGATGTACATAGATTTAACCCTTTGATTTCACACGATTCTAGAGCATTGCTTTCTAACTTTGCACAATTAATCTTTTGACCAATGTCAGTTATCTCTCAGTATAAGCAGGTGTTCCTATTTTAAAAATATAATGGTTATTTCAGAAATAAAAACAACAGAAATGTTCAGCATAAACTCATTTCACAGTATTATCATTTGTTAGATTCAAATTTATGAGCAGAATTTTATAAGTCAAAATAAAGAAGTTGACAGTATTTTTGTTTATTTAGAGTTTTGAACTTGCGTGGTGACCAGACAGTTTTGCACCTGTTTGTTGCAAAACTTTCAGAAATATGAAAATTATAAACATTTGCTTAAGTAAAGCTATGAACATCATTGAAGAGCTTTCCTGCTGATTCAGGTATCATTGATAGCTCTATTACCAATTGTGCAGCATTTAAGCTGACATACATGCATGTAAAATTAGACACCTAGAGGCATCATTCAGCTAATCTTAAAAATTTCAAGAGATGTTACCAAAGTTTAGAGAATGGACAACCTGTAGAATGCACACTAAATGGAGAATGAATGTTCTCCAGCAGGGTGTTAATCTACTGGTAATGCCCACTGAAAAACAATTCCACCATTTCACAGCAGCATATCAAGCTCCCATGGAGTTTGGACTGAAAGTAATCTAACCGTCGCCATTATTTTCTGCTTGCTAAGGAGCTTTTTTGCTGTTTAACAAGTGTAATATGTATAAAAAGAAAATAAAAAAAAAGTGTGCTCCTGTTTATGTCTGTATGTGTGACTGAGAGTGACATCGATGAGCTATTATTTTACACTTGCTAAGCAGCACTTTTGGTGTTTAATGAGTGTAAAAAATAAATCAAACACAAAAAATTGTGTGTGTGTGTGTGTGTGTGTGTGTGTGTGTGTGTGTGTGTGTGTGTGTGTGTGTGTGTGTGTGTGTGTGTGCATGTGCATGCGTGTTTGTGTTTTGTGTGTGTGTGTGTGTGTGTGTGTGTGTGTGTGTGTGTGTGTTTACTCTCTGTGAGTGTATGCATGCTTGTGTGCAGGAAAGCAAGGTGTGTGTGTGTGTGTGTGTGTGTGTGTGTGTGTGTGTGTGTGTGTGTGCGTACGTGCGTGTGTGTGTGTGCATGTGTGTGTGCATGTGTGTGTGTGTGTGTGTGTGTGTGCAAGTGTGTGTGTGTGTGTGCATGTACGTGCGTGTGCGTGTGTGTGTGTGTGTGTGTGTGTGTGTGTGTGTGTGCGCGTGTGTGCATGTGCATGCGTGTGTGTGTTTATGTGTGTGTGTGTGTGTGTGTGTGTGTGTGTGTGTGTGTGTGTGTGTGTGTGTGTGTGTGTGTGTGTGTGTGTGTGTGTGTGTGTGTGTGTGTGTGTGTGTGTGTGTGTGTGTGTGTGTGTGAGAGAAAGAGAGAGAGAGAGAGAGTGAAGAATGAAAATGAATAAGCACTGGCAGTAGCCGCAGCTGTAAAGAGGCTTGCGTATACCTCTTGGCCTTTTAGATCAAGATAGCTGGATAAATCCTAAAGTAAAGGAGGAACAAAGGCTCAAAATAAGAACATATTTTAAATGCCGCTGTTTTAAAAATCACAAAGTTGCTTGAATAAAAGGATTTGTGTTAGCATGCAAGTGCAAGTGTTTGTGTGCATGAGAGAAAGAAAAAGAGTGAGATCAATGGATGAGTGGCAGCAACAGTTAAAAGGTATGCATACAGCTCGGCCTCTTATGTCAGGAAATCTGGATATAGCCTGAAATAACGGGAAACAAAGGCTGAGAAATAGGAACAGATTTTAAATGTTGTTCTTAGAAAATGTTAAAGTAAATTAAATAACAGGATCTGTGCTAATGTGAATTTTCTGAAGGAAATAAAGCCTAAAAGTCAAATGTATGTCATTATTTGGTGACTTCAGTCCCAATGACTGGCAACAAACCACACATTTTAGCAGCAAGGGACCAAAAAAATAAATATCTAGATATTTGTTTTAAAAATGCTCCTCAATATCCAACTCATAGTTTCATACAAAGATACTAGGCTATTGGCCCAAAGGCCCTTATAAGCCTAACCAAGAATTTCGCCCATGTTCCCTCAAAGTCAGCACCTGTTTCACCTGTCCAGCAAGGACACAGGTGGGATGCCAGGGGTGTATTTTCTGTTTTCCATCCAGTCATCTGGGTTCCTCTTAAAGTGGGCTAAAGACGAACCCTGCTTGACATGGAGAGGGAGCCTATTCCACAGATGGGGGGGGGTGATAATAATAGTAATAATAATAATAATAATAATAATAATAATAATAATAATAATAATGATAATAATAATGATAATAATAATAATAATAATAATAATAATAATAATAATAATAATAATGCTATACAACATGATCCATAAATCCCTAGTCTGCCCAGCTCTGAAAAACATAATCAAACCATACAACCCCAACCCTTAAATACGAAGATAAGAAACTTCTCACTATTTCCTAAGCCTCTAAAATATCAGGACAAAGCCTATACTTTCACTCTGTGGCTAAAGTGTGGAACTCACTCCCACTATATACCAGAAGTACTCCGGATCTAGTAGCTTTCAAAACATCCATAAAACAGCAACAATTCTTGGTTGTGCCTATGTTCTGCTCTTGACTAATCTCTCCTCCACTTTCCCCTCCCTCTTTCTATCCACTCTTCCATCGAGCTTTCTCTTGTACTCTAACTAACACTACCTAAGATTATCTAACATTGCTCTAATATTCCCACTTCTTACAACTCTTCCCTCCTTTCTTACAACCATGCTTTCTCTATCTCTTCAGCAATGTGACTACATCTCAATTTCACATTAAAAATGAAAAAAAAATATATATATATATATATATATTACTAATGACTATTAGCCATAACATACAAATACATAGAATGTACTGTGCTGATATCCCAAGGCTATATAGAATTATTGAATAATATGTATCATATGTATATACGTTGCCTTCCTTAGTGATGTTACAATAATGAGTCACCTGTCTCATGCATCTGTAACAATATCTTTTGTCTTTCACTGTATTCGCTGTTATATTGCTTGTATATTAAAGTCTGTAATATGGAACTTTTCTCCCCAGGCCTCCTCTGAAAAAGGGTTGTTTTTGACCCAGTCAGGCCATCCCAGTAAACAAATGTCAAATAAAGATAAATAAATAAATTTACATATACTACAGCAACTTTGAAACATTAGGTGGTGTACTATTTTACATCAATATATAAAAAAAAATAGTATAGTTGTTAAAAAAACAAGTGAGTAAAACACAACAATTTTACTGACAGCCCACTGTCTAAGCACAATAATGCCCTCCAGGTTGTGTATTACTGTGGAAATAATGCCTTTCCAGGGGTGTAGAGGCCCAACACTGCCCTGGGTGGGCATTATTTCCACAATAACATATACCTTGTGGGGCATTATTGCTTGATTAATGAGTTAATACTTCTAAGAAACCAGAAGAAGTTGCATCTCATGTGGTACAGTTACACTCCTACCATGAATCGAAGAGCAGATATACAACTCGAAGAGGTTACATCACATATCCTGCATTTCTGTCTTTCTTATTCACCAACCAAACACTGTATGATAGTCAGAAATGGAGAGCTATCTGTTATAATGCTAGAAGAGAATAAATGTATTAACAAAATGAAATTAAACATTTGCTTTTACGAATTCTGTGTTTGGAAGTACAAAAGTATAAAGCCATAAAGTTGGGGAACAGCAAGGTGAGATGTGATGAAACAAAGATTTTTTTTCTTACAAAATACAGTTCTCTAACACATTTCAATAGCACATACTCTGACATGTTCCTGCAGTTTACACCATGATGAAACTGCCAGAAAGTATAAAATAGAAGTACAGTACCAGATTTAGGTTATATAAATATCTTACACCTGAAAGCCCAGCTACAATGCATTTTGCATCAGTACATGGAGGCAAAATTCTCGGGTTTAAAGCTTCTATTTTGGAACAGTTTTAAATTCAGAAAGTATAGGAATATATTTGAAATATAAGTTGTTGTGTATTGTAAGTATTTATATAACAAATGGTACTTTGATGCCTGATGAGTTGAATCACCAATGTGAATAAAAGATTTGAACTGAACATAGTTAATGACTTTATTAAATGATATAGTTTATTGGCTGTTTTATTTTTTCCATTTAATATTTGGCCCATATTCCAAAAGACTTGCTCTCAGTGTAAGTGATTTACTCTGAGTGTGTACACCAGAGTAAGTCACTCACACCAAGAACAAGTCTTTTGGAACCTGGTCCCTGGTATAAGCCTGCTTATAGACTGACCTTGCACCAAAGTAAGTCACTTACACTGAGAACAAGTCCTTTGGAATCTGGCACTTTGTGTTTGTCCATTGGTTTTTGTTAGTTTTATACTTTCTAAAAAATAATACCAAGGTGCTAAGGGAATTTTTTATAAACTGATTTTGACTATAATGCTGTAATTAACCATATTTATACTTTTATCAGTGGCCTGGTTCTTGAGAGTCTTAAGATAAAGAGACCTGACCTTCTCAAAAAGAGGAACAAATATTTGTAAAACAGAATGTGAGTCAAATAAACAGTTAACACAAGAAGAAAGTCAGGGTGGGCTTTAACATTAGTTGATCTTAAGAAGAAAGTAATGTGGTGATGTACATGTACAAAGAGAGTATCCAAAATGGAGGTCAAAGAAATGCAGTACACTATAATAAAGAAAGCATTTAAGACGAATAAGAAACAAGATCTCATATAATTTCAATTAAAGATTGCATGAGGTATATCTTAAGGCATAATAAGGTGGAATATTTACCATTTAACCAGTCATGTAGAGTCTGGTTCAAGAAAGGGCATTTTACAAAGATGTGCAAAAACATGTTTATTTGAATGAATCTACAAGCTGTTGAATAGAAGAATAAAAATATGCAGTTTAACAGTACTGTTAGTTGAAAACAGTTGTTCCAGTAAAGTCATTAACTATATTACAAGTACTGAGACATGAATGTATAGCAAACTGTTAGCAAGAGGTAGTTAGAATTAAATGATAACATATAGAATCTAAATGAGGCACAGGTGCACGATGCAATATCCCATCATAAAGTAATTTTAAACAACTGAAATAAGAAAGTACTGTACAATTAATGGCATGGGCATTGTTATTCTATTCTGACCTTACATTGGTTTACTCATCTATGCATTCTCCAGTTATCTGCTTGATCCAGTTTATTGTCACAAGGGAGACACAACCTGTCCTTGCACTAACTGTGGGCAAGGCAGAGGAAGCAATCACAAATGGGCACTAACCCATTGAGGCACACACACTCAATCCTACATAATATGAAAATGTATGGGTTTATTTAGAGGAATGCCAATTCACCTAGGGTACATCTCTGTGACCTGGGAGGAAACTGAAGAACTTTGCAAAGACTTACATTGACATAAGAAGGATGACCTGTTTTCATACATAAAGCACCCTAGCCAGGAACTGAACTGCTAAAGCAAACACTGCAAAACAGTAAAGCTAACCTCGAAACCACAGTACTACTAAAATAAGAATATAAAAACTTGTTGTGTCTTTTGGATTATCCTGGTTAAGGGTCGCCACAGCAGAACTCTGATCTCCTAATGTTTGGTAGTGGATTTTTACGTGCCGAGTTACCAGCCCTGACACACAACCTTCAACGAAGGCACGCCCATTCACCTCCACAAAGAAGACACTCTAGCTGAGAATCGAACGCGACAACATCTTTCTGTGAGGCGACAACGCTACCGCAGCACCACTACCGGGGAAGAATGTAAAAACTAAAAGTAGAAAATGTGTAAGTATACAAAGCTGCATGTTATAATAAATTGAAGCAACAAAAAACAAAAATAAAGCAATTTAAACGCAGGGCTATCAGAACAGAAATGCAGGGTATCTCAAAACGATAACAAGGATCTCAAACTCCAAATTTTATACATGAACCAAGCGTCATGGCATGATACAAAAAAATTGCCTAATTTTTCAGAATGGGCTCAGCTTCCATCAAAATTACTTGCATACTTAAAGTACAGAAATTCAAATCTATTTTCACAGAAATTATAACATAAGGGAAAATATATTCATTCAATCAATGCATATATTTTAACAGTTTTCGAAGAAAATTATTGAAGACTATACAATGATTGAATTTATAACTAAGAAGAAGAAATGAATACTTATCTAGATCAGCTGATACTTCCTTGAACACCTTAAACCGAAAATCATCTGATCTGGATGGTTTCATCCTTGATATCTACAAGGTTTACCTTCATAATGTCGGCATCCGGACTGTCAAACTCGCTTCTGCGAACACCGAACTGCGACTTCACAAAACCTCAAATACCGAATTTCCAAATCGCAAAATCTCACCCCCTTTTTGACCCATGTTAGCACTTGTTTGTAGATGTGGAGTGGTTGGAAGTGTCGAAATCTGAAGTTTTTGGACATTCGAAAGTTTTCACGGTTCTGGTTTCGCTGGAACGATTTGGTGATGTGGCCATTTGGTCATCTGTGATCGACAATATGAAGGTAAACCTAGCTACAAATACTTCTCAAACATATTAGCAAAAGTCTACTTATTATTTACAAGGACATTACCCAAAATGGTTTCTCAGATATTTACCCCAAAATATCTAGAACAACTGTTATCCCTAAACCAAATCAGGGTAGTCCTGATATTCCCAGTTAGAGACCGATTGTGTAATTAGTTATGATATTAAAATTTTAGCAGCTGTAAATGCTTATTTTTTTACAGATGGGGTCCTACTTTGGGTAGCTATTTTAACCATTACAATCATAGGGTTCCATCTAATACACATCAGGTTTCATTGTTTGGGGATAAACTGGTGGGGTGTATACCCTATGGCCGTTGCTCAGCATGCAGTCATGTATTAAAGAATAAACAATTTACCAGTAAAAACACATCTAAGGTGTATGACATTCAGTGTTTTGGTAACAGCAGCACTGATTGGGTCATATATTTAGCCACTTGTTCTTGCAACGCTTTCTATGTGGGGCAGACTTCTAGGTCACTGAGGATCCGGATATGCAAACATCCAAGTGACATTAAGAACAAAAGGATGTCTAATTCTTTATACATACGCACTATGGCTTATACCACTACTCAGTTTAAATTTATTCTAATTGATCGGGCTACAGGCAACAGATTGTCTAAGACAGGTTGGCATACAATTTTAAATAAAAAAGAATCCAGTTGGATTATTAGGTTTGGGGGGGGTTGTTTAAACCTGGATTAAATGAGCAATTGTAATTATCTAATGACAAGCTTGTATTTTGAGGATGTGAATATTTAAATCAAACTATGTGATTTCAGTTTATGTTATTGCACTGAGGAAGGCATATCTTTGCTGAAACTGGTATGATTGCACTATATGGTGTTTTAATACACCATTTCCTGGAGTTGCCACAATAAAATGCTATTATTTACACCCATTTGGTGCTGGACTTCTTGTGTTTGAGTTCCCTGTTTTTTGGGTCTGTGCACCTGCCGTACATGCGGTTCATCCTGTGTGTTGGTAAAATCAATAGTTTACCAAAAGTGCTCTTTTTCTGATTTGGGTAGTCCTGCTGCGGTCCCAGAAATATTGGCTATGTACAGGGACTCAAGAACAGTATTTGGAATCACAGGGGGGTTCTCAGTGGGGGTGAGTATACATCAGGGTTCAGCTCTCTGCTCATTGCTTTTCTTATACTACTAAACAGGTTGCAGGGGACAGATCAGTAATTCTGCTGTATGTAGAGGATGTGGCATTATGGCATTATAAGCAGACTCTGAACAAAAACTTCAGCAAATGATAGAGGAACAGAATGCAAAACTGAAGGCACACAGGATAAAACTTAATGCAGACAAAACAGTTGTCCTGATGACAAAACAGTTGTCTTGACAGCAAATGAGGGATATCAGAAGAAGACGAAAATTGAGATGGAAGGAAAATAGTGGAACAAGTTAACCTCAAGGATCTGGGAATGATGGTTGAGTAGAAACGATTTCTGAATGAGGAGGTCAAAGCTAGAATCAGAGGGGTTGCATTTAACTAGCAGAAAGTATCAGGAGTAGTGTGTGACAGATGAATGGCAAAGAAGCTGAAAAGTAAGGTGAAGAGAGCAATGGTGTAACCAGTACTACTGTATCCTGTGCTTATCTAAACAATCCTATCTTGGTTTGTGATTTACTGTTGAGTTGACTGGTAGAGAAGTTTTATTTCAATTTACATTTTATTTTTTACCACGGTGTTTCACTGTTAGTAGGAAGGAAGGGATAACTTGCAGACAAGAAGATTTACTTTGATTTATATTTTGTTGTTTTACCTTTAAATTTTCACTGTTGGTTGTTAGAAAGGGATAGGTTTTAGATAGGTAAGCTGTAGCCAAGGCAAGGTGCATAGTCAGCCATAAATCCACACAGAGAGGACAATCCAGAGCTATCTAAACAATCCTATCTTGGTTTGTGATTTATAGATCTTTACTGTTTAAAAAGAAGTACAACTGTGAACGATAGTGGCATAAAGAAATTATAGTTTTTGTCTGACATTCAGAACCTGTAGTGTTAGAATAGCAACTTTATTGCACTTACTTTAGTATTTAGTTGTAAACTGCTTGTGTGATTTTTCTCATAGAATTTGGTTTAACTTCTCTTTGAATTCTGTGGTTACTGGTTTTGGTTATTCTTTTCTTTTATAACTTTTTATTCATTCCGAGTTGAATATGGATTCCTTAAATGAGTATGTCATTGATGATTTGCTAAAGCACAAATATCTTGTACAGTGTAATAAATGCTATGCATGTTAAAAGGTAACACCTGATAACACTGGTGATGTGTGTTCCTCATGTCAAAAGTTGGATCATTTGCTTACCGTTATTAGATGTATATCTAGACTTACTGATGATTACTGCACTTATGTAATTGGCATGGCTTGGACAACTGCTGTTACATATATTAATGATGGGCCTGGTAAGATAAATAATCTTAGGCAAAGAGCAAATAGAGCTCATTTAGGAAATGATGTGTCTATTGTCTGTAAAGACCATTTAACCCCTATGAAACAATACAATGCCCCTGACAACTCTGGAATTCTGGATGCAAGTATTCAGCAATCTGAGGATTCAGAGTATGTAAAAGGGAAAACAAAGAAAGAACGGAAGAGGTTCACAATAAATAACAAGGAAGAAAAAACTGATAAATGTTTCTAAAGTAAAGAAAATATGTACTAAAAAGGACACTGCTTTTTATGTAACACACAGATTACAGGGAATTATCGATAAAATTTTTCTATCGGAAAACCTTCAGCCTACAGAAAAAGGCATCATTTTTCCAAATGAGAAGGTAGAAGAGAAAGACAAGGGCCAGGTAAAAAGGAAGAAATTAAAATTGAATGTGAAAGTATTAAAGAATATTGCTGTAAGAAAAAAAAGAAGATGATGTTGACAACATGACTCAAGCTATGGATGTACAAAGCCAGCTGGATGAGAACTGTATGAGAATTGTATGCTTGCAAATTTAACACACAATGAAAACAGTGGGATTAATAAGACTAACAGTGATGGAGATCATTCCTTTGGAACAATTGATAGAGCTGGTACTACTGCATTAGAAGTTGAAGATTGTTCAGATCTGGTCAGAAAAGATATTTCTGTAATTGGAGATGTAATTATTAGAGTAAAAGATACTTACATTTGCAGAGAAGATAATGAACATTGAAAAGTGCTATGCTTGCCAGGAGCAAAAATAGAAAATCTGTTTTTATTCATGTCAGTACAAATGACCTCATCCACAAGGACTCACTGACTCTTAGTAGGGAACTTAGGGCCCTCTTAGATAGTATAGCTTGTACTAATGTTAGGACATATTCTTAAAAATCACATAAAGAAAGGATACTTAGATCACTGTGAATGAAAATATTTTTTGTAAATACCTGCATGGAAAAAAATCCTCATTTAAAAAAAATAGAAATATGTAGAGAATCCAAGCCCAGTTTTGGACACACATGTCCAGACAGGGTGGCGTACATTTGTCAAGATCAGGGAAGAGAATTTTTGTAGTAGCTATTTCGCAATATTTGACAAACACTAGGCAGGATTTTTGCCAGGTCAAAAATTTAACACTTCACACAGCAACATTTGATGCATCTCTTATGGTCGTTAATGCTAGAAGCATTAATAATAATGTTTTCCAATTGGAAAATTTGCTACATTTCCACAAGTTTGATGTTGTTAATGTTTGTGAAACATGGTTAAAGAACAATGATTGGAAACCAGTTTTGTCTGGATATATTGTTTTTACTGTAACAGACATTCTAACAAAAATCATGTGGAGGTGTTATGATAGGGATTAAAGACATTTATGAGACTTATGATTATTACATCTTCAATGATAACACCAATACTACAGAGTGTGTAACTGTGACATTAAAGACAACCCTGGAACATATAACAATTGATGAAGTGTATAGACCACCAAAGTCAAGTACTGATGACCTAGATGAATTCATACATGTTTTTGCATGAAACGCAGGAGGGAAGAATAATATTAACTTGGGACTTAAATTTACCAGAAACAGATTGTAATAGTATTGATTTAACAACATTAGTAAGGAAATTATTTACAACTTATGTTCAGGAGCAAAAATTGTTTCAGATTGTAAAAATCCTACCAGGGAATGGAACATAATAGACCCTGTGTTCCTAATGAAATTACTGTTACTTTAAGTCAAGTTTTACCACTGTTGATGTGCAGTGATCATGGGGTTATAAAGATTAATTTGTTGATAGATAATTCTGCCAAACTGAAATCTAAACCAATGCACAAAAGATTAATTACAGATTATATGGAAGCAAAACAGTCACTATGTAAAACTGGAGTGATGTTTTCAGTGGAAAAACTGCAGATGGAATGTAGAAAGTTTTGAAAGAGAAATTGTTTGAACACAAAAAAATCATATATTGTTCAACATTAGGATCTAGGAGTACAGGATCAGGGGAATATATTTCCATAAGAAGAAGATACCTGATTAAGGTGAGAGAAAAAAATATATAACAAATTGAAGAGAGGTCAAACTACAACTTTGCAAACTGAAATAAACAAGTTTGACAAACAAATTAGTCATAGTGTGAGACAAGATCAAGATAATTTTGAATAAAATGTATATAAAGATATTGAGCATAATTGGAAACCTTTTTATAGATACATAAGATTGGAAGGAGTAAAGACATACAAATTGATAAACTGTGTGTAGATTCTAAAATATATTCTCAGACACAACAGATTATAGATATATTTACAAAATCTTATGCTAAACAGTTTGGCTCCACAAGGGGGATGATACTTTGTCCCAGTGACATCTTGGTAACAGCAGAAACTGGAATAAAATTAGATTATACAAAAAAAGAACTGAACAAACTGGATCCAAACAAAGCACAGGGAAGAGACAGAATTAGTAATAATGACCTGAAAACATTTCAGCAAGAACTTCCAGTACCATTATCTCTATTATTTGCTAGGTCATATAAATATGGGGAGATTCCTCAAGATTAAAGGCATGCGCTTATTGAAGATGTCATTAAGTAAAAGTGGAGTAGGACAAACCCAGAGTCATATAGACCCTTAAGACTACTTTCATGTTGTGGAAAAGTAATGGAGAAGGTAATATTGGATAAGTTTTTTTTTCAGAATTGGATAGGTTGAGACTTGAAACCATATATCAGCATGCATATGTTGAAAAGAGATCCATTACCACCTGTAACATGATGTTCTATAACAATATAATAACAGCTATGAATGGATAATTGTGCTGTGATTAAATTTATATAGATTTAACTTCAGCAATTGACAGGGTCATACACACAAAAATAAATGAAGAAATACCAAACCAACAGGCTAAAATCCAGGGACTTTAATGGGTGTATCCAAGAGAATGGTAAGCGCTTTCACGGTGACCACACTGCTTCATCAGACAACATTAACTAAGAAATACAAGTCTTTTATACAAATTGTGACCAATAAAAAGCCCTTAATTATGATGTCATCAAAAGTTAAAAATTTAAAAATACATACTACAGAAAACACACTCATATATCATGAATAAAAACAATTATAAAGTGTATGCAAACATGTTGCACTTATAGAAATATATATAAAAAATGAATCATATTATTTATGTCTAAGTCTACGTCCTTTCAGGAAAGGTTTCGGTGAAAAAAACCCATTTAAACCAGGTGGTTTTTCTGCATTCAGCAATAAAATCCACTTCTGTTCTATAGTTTCTGTGTGGTTTTTAAAATCACCTCCTCATAAATTAGTGTCTAAAACTTGCAATACAAAGAACCTAAATGAGTGTGTAGAACACTGGCTTATGATATGTGCTGCTAGGGCATTACTATCTTGTTTATTCTTTATGTCTCTCTGATGTTCAAGGACCCTATCCTTAAAGGGTCTATTTGTCTTGCCAACATAAAAGGCATGACATAGTTGACAGAAAGAAAAATATACAAGATTACACGTTTTGCAGGCAGCATAAAAATCAGCAAAATATACAAGGTTACACGTTTTGCAGTCAGCATAAAAATCAGCATTAATTGTAAATCTTAAAAACAGGGTGTGTGTATCACAAACAGGTAAAAATAAATTTGCAGGCTAAACAACTTCTGCAAGGAAATGTACCAGTCCTGTCATATAATGGATTCCCTTTCTCTTGTGTATTGGACTTATAACAAAGATGTTGTTTGAGGGATTTGTTGTTTCTGAAAGAAAAATGTGGAATGCTTCCTATCTTGTCTTTTAACTCGGGTACACTGTTCACTATCTTCCAGTTATTCTTTATAATGTCACAGTATTGACTTATATCACTATAATATTGTAGAGACACTCTAAAACATTACTGGTGGAGTCCTGTTGCTGTCCTACTGCATGCGTGCTTGTAGTTGATTTAAAATAAGGCCTACATCTATCTAATCTCTGCTTCCAAGCTTCAGAGATGCAGGTATCTATTTCCATTTCTTGATAACCTCTTTCTAAAAAAATAATTTTTCAAGGATTCAAGAGCTTTACATGCAACTATATCATCATTATGAAGCCTAAGTATTCTATATACCTGTCCTTTGCACATATTTCTCATTATATGCCTTGGATGCATACTATTATTGTGTGAACGTGCATTTCTATGTGTAGGTTTTCTATATAAGCTGGTATAGACAGAATCAAAGTTTGCTTTGTCTATTTTGACATCTAGAAATTCTAAATGTTCAAAAGAGTATACACGTGAATTTCAGAAAGGAAGTGGTACTATGCATGTACCTCATGAAATTGTTCAAATCATCAACTGTGCCACCCCATAACATAAAAATATCATCAACAAAATGGACATACCAAAGAAGGTGCTCTGCAAATACATTATTTGACAATAAATGATGTAGTTCCCATTGCACCAAAACTAGGTTAGCATAGCTGTTGGCACAGGCAGTGCCCATGGCCATGCCAACCTTTTTCAGAAAAAAATCCTGTTCAAATTGAACAATATTATTTTCTAACACAGTCTCTAATTTGTTTGTGTCTTTTGGCTTTTCCTGGTTAGGGGTCGCCACAGCGCAACTCCGGTCCGCTATCTCTAATAAGGAACATATAGTTTTTATGTTATCATCAGAAAAACCTTCCTTACCATGTAAGAATTCCCTTTCATTATTTATCCCCCAGTCATTGGGGATGACCATAAATAATGACTCTATGTCAAGCGCATCAAACATATAGTTAACATTGATGGACAAAATTCTATCATACAACTTCTCAAGGAAAGTTTTCGTATCTTTCAAAACACTGTCGCACAATTCTAAGAGGGTGTAATGCCTTTTCTATATAGATAGACAATGGTTCAATGCACTGAATACTATTGGCCTCATAGGTAGAATAACACAATTTTTGTGAATTTTGGGGAGGCCATAAACTGTAGGGGTTAAAGGCTGATCAACATTCAAGAACTTAAAGAGGTCTTCATTAATTAGACTGGTCATCAGTAAATCAAATATCATAAAGGAAACCTTCTCAGTTATCCCATGTACTATATGCTTAGGAATACATTTATAAGTATTGGTATCATATAGAAGTACTTTCATTTGATTCAGGTACATTTCTCTATCCAAAACCACAATGCCATCACCTTTGTCAACTGGTCTAATTTCCAAGGCACGTGTGTTCTTAAGTTTTTGTAAGGCTATATAGTCTTCTGAAGACATATTAGAAAAATTAGCTCTAGTGCCATGTTGAAACAAGTTCCTAAACTCAGTTTCACACATATCAATAAACGTTTGTATAGTAGGATGAGGTAGAGGTATAAAAGTGCTGAATTTCTTAAAAGATTCAGAAATATCACTGTTACCATCAGAATATAAAGTTTTTAAAGTTAAAGACCTACCTAATAACCTTAAGTCTTTTAACAGTTCAGCTTTGTCTGCATGTTTGGATGGAACAAACGAGAGACCCTTATTTAAAAGTTCAACCTATGCTTTTGTAAGTTCTAATGAAGAAATGTTTTGCACCAAACCTGCATGTGTGACAGAAGAATGCCAAATAAACTGAAAAGTAAAGTGTACAAAACAGTCTTGTGACCCGTACTACTGTATGGTACAAGAACCAGGGCAGTAAATGCAGTGCAGATGAGGAAGTTAGTTGCGATGGAGATGAAATATACATGAGATGGATAGAAGAATGCATATTGTGAGGCAGACAAAGAAATGAGGACATCAGAACAGAAGCCAAAGTAAGTGCAGTTGCAAAAAGGTCAAAAAGAGCAGATTAGATTATGGTAGTTCAGGCACATGTGCAGAAAAGCAGAAAATAATCTGAAGAAGAAGAAGAAGATTTGGGAGAGAAAGTAAAGGCAAGAAGAAATAAGGATATCCAGAAAAGAGGTGGATGGACTTCATGAGAGAAGAGATGTGACAATCAAGCATGGCTATAGAGGAAGGTAGGGCAGCTGGAGTGTGACATGAAGCAAAAGAGATGGTATTAGTTAATGCAACACCCTGACCCCATGTACAAAATGGAAGTGTGTTGATTTTTGACAATAAGTCTTTTATATTTTCTCAACACTACACAAATTGCTATTCTTTGAAAAATATTTAAATCTTCTTTAATCAAATTGATCTGATCCCCAAATCAGGTAGTTACAAACTTACTGCTCCAAAATCTCATGGTATAGTGTTACCAGGCTTTCTAATGTATTACTCAGTGATAAATTCAGACTGACTAACATAGATTATTAACCTTTTTTTGACATGCTTACCAGAAGTTTTAACTTTATTACCCAGTTGAGAATTCAAGTAGATGAAATTGAATTATTAACTTTCTTTCACATAAGGTTACACAGTCCCCAGTCTAGTTAGAAATGTGGTCTAGCTATATAAAAACTAAAATAAACTGCATTTTTTTCCTCACCCCGTTTTAAATACTAATGAAATTAAATCTTAAAACAAAGAAAAAGTTAACTAATGTAATAGTCTGCTTTCAGTAATGATAAAATTACTCAAATTAAACAATGCCTTTACAGTATTTCAATCTTGTTGTGTCTTGTTGTGTCTTTCGGCTTATCCCGGTTAGGGGTCGCCACAGCGTAACTCCGGTCTGCTAATGTTTGGTAGTGGATTTTTACGTGCTGAGTTATCAGCCCTGACGTACAACCTTCAACGAAGGCATACCCATTCATGCATGCCTCCACACAGAAGACGCTCTAACTGAGAATCGAACGCGACAACGTCTTGCTGTGAGGCGACAATGCTACCGGAGCATGGGATAACTGAGAAGGTTTCCTTTATGATATTTGATTTACTGATGACCAGTCTAATTAATGAAGACCTCTTTAAGTTCTTGAATGTTGATCTAATGATCATAATTTAAATTTAAAACTTAATAACAATATGCTAAATTTCTGACCATTCTCTCTCTCTCTTCACTTTAAAATAAAACAATATGGGACCTCATTTCAAATAAAATTTCTTCATATGAGAAAATACATGCAGTACACATATTTCTGGTGGCATTAGAAGCAGATTGTGAACAAGACCTTCAACCAATCATAGGAAAATGGAATGCAAAACGGAAGGCACACAGGATGAAACTCACAAGACAGTTGTCATTACAGCAAATGGGGACATCAAAAGAATATGAAAACTGAGACAGAAGGGAAATGGTGGAACAGGGTAACATCTTCAAGTGCCTGGGAAATAGAAGTAAAATAATATTTATTAAGAACTTGCTTTCAGAAATTAAGTCTGATAAGCCAGTTTCCAATGTGCATAAGTTAACGTTTAAATAAAATACAAGGGTTATTTCTACCTATCCAAAGCAAGATGAGATTATGACCTAAACTTATTGAAAGAGGAAGATAAAATATCAATACAGTTCATTATAAAATATAGACCCCTCAAATACTTGTTTTAATTAGTTTGTTATAGTTTCATAGGTTCATAGATTAGTACTAGGCTAACTGCCCTTGCGAGCCATTTTAAGCCTAGCCAATTATCCCTTGTGAGACTCCAACCCTGCACCTTGTGTTTGTAAGGAAAACACCTTAACCATTAGGCCACCCACCCAACATCTTTACCACTGCCAAAATGCATCTTATTTTCCCAACCTTTCTCCCTTTGTTCTGGCTTGAATTTCTGTTAATGCAGACATACTACATGCATTTTGAAGATGTAAGTTGTCCAGTAAATTATGACAAATTCTATGCCTGGAATTCTGTTTATCTGGCTTTCAAGACAATATATGTTCATGCCATTTGCCATTATTTACATCCTCCTTACAAACCTAAAATCCTCTCATAAAATGTTGTATCCCCAACAACTGTCTGAACTTAAATTTAACCAAGTGGATTATTTTTGTTGAATTGGCAGTTCAATATTTAAAAGCTTTAAAGGTGTTACTCTTTCCAAATAAAAAAAAAAAAGCCAACTTAAATAATTGTTAGGAATATATATATATATATATATATATATATATATATATATATATATATATATCATCCTTTAAATGTTCAAAGAAGTCTTGTATTAAATCTGCAGTTTTAACCTCATTATTGGTAAGTGGGCAATTAACTGTTTCAATATAAAGCTTATTCATTAACTGTAATAATAAGCAAATATGTGTAGGACGACTTAAATAAGATTACATTATTTTTAAGCTATTGTTTTCCTTTAAATGTTTGTTTACTTTTGTGTAATATACCCATTTGGTAGGTATTATAAATATTTTCCAAGCTGATATTGATTAGTAGTCTAGAAAGATTTGAATTTTCTACTAAATTTTACTCATAGCAAGCAAAATGTTTGTGTCTTTTTTTTGTTTGGAATTGTATATTTCTTAGAAACTAAAATAAAATGTTTTTTAAATATGTGGGTCATTTATCTTGTGAAAAGTTAAGAATAGCATGAAACCAAACAGTGCATGTGAAATTTCACAAAGGTGCAGAGGCATTTCAGATACTGCCTAGAAGCCATAACAAGGATGTTCTTCATGGTTATGTTGATTGGTCTTAAAGCTTAGAACATTGTCCAGGAGAATGTCATATAGAAATGCATCCTAATACAGTGCTAGTGATGCATGCTCTTAGAAACATGGTTTATAGTCCTAGGAATAAAAGTAAAACGTTTATTAAAGAGAATGTAAAGTCAAAGTGTCACTGAAAACAATTAAAGTAAATGGTTGAATGTTATGGTAACTGTGGTAAAGAAAAAGGATTATCATGTCTGTTGATCTGAAAAATGATTAACACAGAGCATAACTCTGTACTTATAGCGAAATAAGTGGTCCCGAGCATGAAACATGCTAAATTATTTTCTGTACTAGATGTAAACCAACGATTTTGGTACTTAAATTGAGGTGAAGCAGGACTGAAATGTGTACAGAAAATATGTCATGAAGAAAGCATAGGTACACTATAGACTATCTTAGTATTTCATTCACAACAGGCAGGTTTTGAAGCTCTCTTAGTCAAGTAAATGAATACTGATAGACTAAGAATAATTTTCGGTTAAATAATCATAAATGTAAAATGGAAATAATACTTCTGAAATATATGAGTTATATTTCAATGTAAGTGGATATGAAACATAATACAGGAAACATCCAAGTAATTCTGAAAATGTCATTGTTAGGAGTTAGGAGCATTACAGATGTTTATTGGAATGATACAGTATCTAGGAACATTCTGCTTAATATACCTGAAACAGCTATGCTTCTGTGAAAGGTGTTAGATGAAGCTGTTGCTTAAGTAGGGTCTAATGAACAAGAAAAGAGTTTTGAAATTCTGAAAAGCTAATTCAGCTGCTCTAACATGAACGTATTACATAAACAATCTAGTTTCTTTAGAGAAGAGAAGAGAAGAGAAGAGAAGAAAAGAGAAGAGAAGGGGATCATTGCTAATTGGCAAAAACATTTATTGATGCAGAAGGGACATTTTTTCAGGTAGAAAAGAACTGCTTGCAATAGTGCAAGAACATGAAAAAATTCACAATTATAAGTAAAGATGTTCAAGTGGAAAGTGGACAGAAACCCTTTCATAGCATATTCAAAAGCTCCTTATACAAATAACTTCTCTGATTTCAAAGAATGCTACTTGACTTATAGAAGTATCTTGTGAAAGTAAGACGAGGGAAATAATTGCATATAACAAATATGTTGAGTACACCACATCAGCTAAGAAAGCATAATTAACTACTAGAAGAATTAAATGTTAGCTGGGTAATTCCACAGTTGCTATTGGCTTATGAAAAGGTAAAAGAATTTCATAGATAAACTGATATTAACTTAGAAATGCATTTACTAAATGATGCTTCAAGAAAGGCTGTCCTGGCAAAATAAATTCAGTCACATTTTACTTCCAAAGAACATTAATACTTGAGTCACATCTGGTAACAAAGTACACCAGGAGACTAAAAGATATATTTTGTCAAGTTTCTCAATTCAAGCAAAAGAAGTAGTGCACAGTTTATTTATCTATTCATTAATTCATTCTTTGTTAATAAGGATGGAGTATTGATCCCAACAGAACATTTTAGGCTCATCCCAGGAGAGTACTTGCAGGATTAAAGAATCGTGAAG
Organism: Protopterus annectens; assembly: GCF_019279795.1. Lineage (NCBI taxonomy): Eukaryota > Metazoa > Chordata > Ceratodontiformes > Protopteridae > Protopterus > Protopterus annectens. The sequence goes on along the minus strand of NC_056730.1, from coordinate 458,370,075 downwards.
ATAAACAAATTAAACACTAGTAACAATACAGTTGATCTGTAATGCATACTGTAATAACTTCTTAAAAATTAAATACTTGCATATCCAGTACCAGGTCATCCTTTGAGCAGAGTGGGTACACTTTTGTTCCAGTTAAACAAAGTATGTATCACATACATCAGGATTATTATTCTAAGTTCCCTGAAATAATCAAATTAACAGAAACAACAAATGCAAGTGTAATAACTATTTTTGAGACAGAGAATGCCTGATATTATCATATCTGACAATGATCCGCATTACAAAAAAGGACTTCAGATGATTTGTGCATTAGTGGAAGCTTGAGCATGTCAGAACAAATTCAAATTCTCTATATTTCAATAAGAAAGTAAAAGTTGTAAAAGAAAACCAGGCTGTAATCCCTCGACCTGAACGATTAGGAATTTGAAATCAAGAGTAAAGGAACATATAAGAGATATTAAAAATGCAAAGTCTACTAATGCATTATATGTACACAGCCGAGCATGCATCAATTTTAACAAGTTTATATTTTTTGTGATTGATAGGGTGCCATACTGTGATAGAGGGGGGATGTTAAAACATTATTGGAAGTAAAAGAATGCCTTTGGCAATTACGATTAAATGCTTCCAAGCCCCCAGGTATCAATGAGCATATTTCTATAGCTAGTATTTTAAAGTTAAGGTCTTACTGTATATAATTTTTTAAAAAAACATCTGTAGGTATTTTAGTTTTATAGTATAAATATTTCTTTGTATATCTAGTTATTTAGAAATGTGGTTAAAATGGGCATTTTTATGTGTTTTTTATGTGAAATTGTCAGAGTTAGTTTGAATGGAGTCAAGCAAAGTGTTTTTTTCAAAACACATTGGTTTAGAAAGGAGGTGTGTGTATGACGTAAACATATAAAATCTGTGTAACTGTTAGACCAAATCACTCTGATGAAGCCTTATTACGAATAAAGGTGAAAGTGCTAAGTCAAACTTTCAGTTCGTATCTTGTATTTTTTGCAAGTTGACTTTTTTCGCAAACTGAGCTTCCTCTGGGTTGTTCGTTTCAGCTACGTTCAGGTCGAGGGATTACAGCCTGGTTTTCTTTTACAAGTTTTGGTTTTGGATGTGTGTCAGTTTATAAGAAAGTAAAAGTATTCAAACAATGAAGAATCTCATGAAAATGAACAGTAGCAAAAGCTATGAAGGTTGCCATTTTGCAATTTCGGGAATAGAGGAATACTACATTGCAGGCACCTAGTCTCTCACTAGGTCAATCATTAATGTGCAAAAGGTTGAAAAGGAGATTACCTTCTTCTACTACATAACTTATGCCTGAAAAACAGCATGAAGTAAAAGAAGTGAGAGAAAGAAATAAGTAAAGGCAGAAAAAACTACTATGGTACAAACTGCAGCCATCTACCATACTTGAAAAAACTACTATGGTACAAACTGCAGCCATCTACCATACTTGAAAAAAATACTATGGTACAAACTGCAGCCATCTACCATACTTGAAAAAACTACTATGGTACAAACTGCAGCCATCTACCATACTTGAAAAAACTACTATGATACAAACTGCGGCCATCTACCATACTTGAAAAAAACTACTATGGTACAAACTGCAGCCATCTACCATACTTGAAAAAACTACTATGGTACAAACTGCAGCCATCTACCATACTTGAAAAAACTACTATGATACAAACTGCAGCCATCTACCATACTTGAAAAAAACTACTATGGTACAAACTGCAGCCATCTACCATACTTGAAAAAACTACTATGGTACAAACTGCAGCCATCTACCATACTTGAAAAAACTACTATGGTGCAAACTGCAGCCATCTACCATACTTGAAAAAAATACTATGGTACAAACTGCAGCCATCTACCATACTTGAAAAAACTACTATGGTACAAACTGCAGCCATCTACCATACTTGAAAAAACTACTATGGTGCAAACTGCAGCCATCTACCATACGTGCAGGTTGCAGATACAATTCATATTCAAATGCCAAGTGAAAATCAACATCTTGAAGATAAAAGTGTTGCTAAAGTAGATGAACCAAAATTCTATGTAAAGTTCATGTAGAAGATGGAAATCTGTTGGAAATTAATTGCAACAAGAACTCTCTAAAAACAATGTACATCCAGTATAACATTTCCTGTTAAATACCTCCAATAAGGAAGAATGTTGAAGAAACCAGAGAGTTATGCTTATTACTCAAAAGTTGAAGACAAATCAAAGGAGTGAAAATTATTTATTGAAAATGTTTTTGAATATGTACACTCTTTCATTTTGATGTAACTAGACCATTACATACATTATGTGTAGTTAAGGTTAATTTTTAAATAATCAATATAAATTAATTCATGCTACATATCTATATATTTTATACCTTTAAAATGGGTATATAATATAGTAGACATATAGCCTTAAGGCTGGTGGGTTATCCACAAGAAATGCATGCCATGAAGTACAGCTACCTTAGCAAATTGCATGTTCAAACATATAGTAATGTGCACCTCAATAAGGTCATAACATACAAACCTAGCACCTCTGTTCTATTTATACATCAGATGAACACTGCATTAGTTCAACACATTCAACACCAGTCATCTATGTAGGCTGAGATATAGATAGACAGACATATGTATATATTGATAGACACATAAATAGGCAGATAGATAGCCAGACAGATAGATAGATAGATAGATAGATAGATAGATAGATAGATAGATAGATAGATAGATAGATTGAGAGACAGATAGAGAGACATAAATAGATAGATATATAGATAGATAGTTGAGTGGTGACTTTGGATGAAACTCCCAAATGTTGACACCTGTTTTGTCAACATACTTTGGTCAGCAACACAGATAACTGACAGGTGCGCAATATCAACAATTTCCAGGGTTAGGGAATATGCCCCTTACCTTGAGGATTGTATGATCTCAGACTCAGTGCATATAATTAGCAGGAAATGTGGGGCTACATACCCCACATGGAGGGTACAAGGAGCGTCTCCCTGCAAAATTCAATGTGTTTTTTTTAAATATTCGTTGTATGTGGAGAAGATTTTCCTGTGCATGTGTGGTGTACTGTAGATGATTGCTTTGTTGACCTTTTGTGGATGACTTTCTCAACACCAGTGTTTGGGTGTTTCAGTGTTAGAAACTATGTGTGTGTGTGTGTGTGTGTGTGTGTGTGTGTGTGTGTGTGTGTGCGCGTGCATGTGTGTGAGTGCGTGTGTGTGCGTCTGCGCACGCGCGTGTGTGGTGTGTGTGTGTGTGTGTGTGTGTGTGTGTGTGTGTGTGTGTGAGAGTGTGTGTGTGTATGTATATATATATATATATATATATATATATATATATATATATATATATATGGTTCCCATTCAGAAGCCTGAAACATCATAAGCCTGAAAATCAAAATCCTGAAACCAAAAGCCTGAAAATTCAGAATCCTGAAAACTCAAAATCCTGAAAGCCCAAAATCCTGAAAGCCCAAAATCCTGAAACTCAAAATCCTGAAAACACAAATAATGCTAATATGTCACTATAAAGACACTAATATCTACCGACTGACCCTGACCCTAACCCTAAGGTCCGTCACTATCGCACACTCACCTGACCCGCGCCCTAACCCTAACTCACTTAAACCGCCTAACCCCAATATTTGTCACTATTGCATACATGCCTAACCTGCCCTAACCCTAACTCACTTAAACCCCTAACCCTAACATAAAACCAACCGCACACTTACCTGACCCCAACGCATGACCTAACACCACAGGGCTAACAATAGCAAAGCCACAATGACATCAGTATGTCTATTTTGTGTTTTCAGGATTTTGAGTTTCAGGATTTTGGGCTTTCAGGATTTTGAGTTTTCAGGATTCTGAATTTTCAGGCTTTTGGTTTCAGGATTTTGATTTTCAGGCTTATGATGTTTCAGGCTTCTGAATGGGAACCATATATATATATATATATATATATATATATATATATATATATATATATATATGTGTGTGTGTGTGTGTGTGTGTGTGTGTAAAAATCAGTCATGCAAACAATGCCATTTAACAGCACACTTCTATCCCATAATGCTGGAGGCATCATGTGTCAAATGGCATTCACTAATGTATCACTCAAAAGCTGTGTAACTTATATAAGATAATCAGCTATGTAGTTTTATATATGCATATTAACTCTCTGTGGGATGGCTTATAACCTATGTACTAGAATTTGAAAATAAGCTGTTTGCTGTTGACTATGATCTCTGTTAAGTGAAATGCAAAATTTTAGATGCAGAATAAATGCATTCTTTATATATCTAAGCAGAATATTTCCCAAGACAGTAAATGAAAGATGTTTTGCTCTACAAATGTAATGGTTCCTATTGTAACCCTCATCTGCATTAGAAACACTAGTGAGGCCAGAACCTTGGGGATGGAGAGGACATATGGTGGAATCTGCATTCTAGATTGAGCTAATGTTAGAGAACCCAGCTGTGTGGCCACTACTGGAGCTGGCTGCAGATCCACAGCCATCTGATAATTAACCTATTGCTTAGATAATCAAGCCAACAGTTATCCAGATAATGTCATCTCAGGCCTGATGAAATCTACTTGAAAAGAATTAGAAGGCCCTTTTCCATGATTTTGTGTTAGGTGTGGGTAAGGCCTATGAGAATATGATGAGGTGCCCATTGTGGACATTGGAAAAAAAACTAACTGATCCCAAGCTTCTCTTAACAAGCCTCATTGCAGACAGCTCTTAACATCCCATCTTCTCACCACCATTCATGCAACTGCCTTTTTGTGTCAAGGCTTGCATTGTCCGAGACATAACTAGCCCACCTTCTGTTTGTATACATCCCTTCTCTATGAACTGTCTCATGTCTGTAGTCACTTGCCCTATTCATTTGTACTATTCTCTGTGCCTACTTGTGTATCCCTGGCAACATGCCATGGTACCTTTCTCTGGTACTGATGCTCCTGTTTCTTGTCTCTAAACATCATTAATAAAGGTCTGTCATAAGTACTTCATATGATTCTGTATATTTCCCATCACCACACCTTATGTTCCTTCTACTCCTTCATTCATGCATTGTCTTTCATTCTCTCTTGTTGTTCTCAGTTTCTCAACTTTTTAATTACAGTTGTGGGCTACTGTCTCTTCACTAGTCCTACACCATTTGGTGGCACTTATGGACTACAGGTTTATTGGGTATTTGGTGGTTAATGCTGGCTTGGATTTCATGCCTTTCCTACCTTGTAAAGACATGCAACATGGTCACTGTGTGAAGATCTGCATCCTCCCAGGCACAGCTTGTTAACTGTCAATTTGCATGTTTTCCTCCATTGTGAAGCCCCTCTTATGTGTGCGGCCTTCATATCTATCCACTTGTGCTATTCTGTATTTTGATTCATGTGTGTACCCTTGACTCCCTGTGTTGGCACCTTTCTCTGAAATGGAGTCCGCAATGGCAGAGTATATGAACACCTAATATGAAATGGCTGTAAATGGCTAGTGATCCGCAGTCAGTTAGTTCATTCACTCTTTACATGTATTAGCTAATAATACAAACTTTTTGGTAAATAGTGATGATGTTGGAGAGTACACATTTGCACTTAATAATTGCCATGTGCCTCCATTATTGACAGACATTTATTGCCACATTATCACATGTCCATAATGCTACGGGCTATATGTGTATATTGAAGTTATAGTGCACTGTGATTTATTAACTGCTGATGAAAAATGAAGAGGCAGATAGGCGTCTTTCTGTGTGACTAGTTCTAAATTTGTCATATGGTTTCTTTAGTCATGACATGGTATACGTTTGTATGCATATTTACAGAAATGACAATAGACTATAGTTCCTATTCCACATGTCATATGGTCATACTTTGCTTTCTTGGACTTGGCTGTCTTGTTGGCATTGAAACTAGATTATCTTCTTATGATTTTGCAATGGGTATCATGTTTACCATGCTCTTTGCAAACATTCTGACCTGTGGATTCTGATGATATTATTCTCAGAAAGGCTGACAAAATGCACAGGCATTTCTTCTGCAAAGGAAGAACTTTTTAACATGATACCCATAGTGATATCTGTTTCCTGCATTATCACTGTAGCTGGGCATTTTCTGCTTCACAGTATGTTATCCCAGATGTCAGTATTACTGGAGGTGATTCATATGATACAGCACATGCACGTGTGTCCTTAATATTGTGTTTGCCATAATAAGCGCGGTCAGCTACCTTATGAACTTGTGCAACTTGTTCTGCTAGATTTTTCAATGATTAGCCTATAACTACTGTTGATGCTAACTGATTTATTGCATTGACAAGTGAAGTATGGCTGATGTGTAGCCTTGATGTCTGCCCCATATGACCTTCACACCTCCCTCCATGCTGTACAAGTTACTACACTGACGTCTCCATCTTTTGGGTAGAATGTCACTCTTGGGTTAGTCCTGCCTTCTTCCCATTACAGTACTGCTGCATAAAGTATGTCTGACCGTTTACATTCTGCTCTGGTTTCTGATTCTGTGCATTCCAGTCCTCCTGTGGAATGCACACATGTAAGCATATACTCCAACAGAGCTTGCAGTTTGCTGTTAAACATTTCTCTGGGTTTTTTCCTTGGGTGCCTAACTCATTCTGGGATGCTGTGCCCCTCTCTGTTTTCTGTCGGAGCCTAATTTGTATTTCCCCCCTGCAAGTTTCTTTTCCCATTCTGCCTTGTGTAAACGTTCACAGATGGCCTGTTCATGACTGCATTAGATTTGTACTGTGTGCCTATTCCTGGATGTTTACTTCACCTCTCATTTGGTATGTAATGTTTAATTTTAGTGTCTAACACACTGAGCTGGTTGTCCTTTTCTACATAACTTCCTGCATGTTGACCTCTGTACACTTTCTTTTACTGCAGTTTGGTGCTTCACAAAAAGCAGCCAATTTGGAATTTAATTTCTCAACAAACATTCCTGGCTTTAGACCAATTTGTACCAGTTCTCACAAGAATATCAAAAAAGTGCAACTTTGTCTGAGCCAGATTGTTCAAAAGTATGAATTGCTAAATTTGACAGAAAGGCTGCTGTCAGCACAAAATATTCACTGCCACTAAGATGCAGTGGTGGGAGAGTGCAGGGGTCTCTGGACCCCAGAAGGAAAAAAAACTGAGTTTTTTTTTTTTTAGGGCTAATCTGAAAATTAGTTTGCCTTCAAAAGTAAAAGTGCAGACACTTACATGTGCTTGAAACAACCATTTCTGCAGCACAGGGTTTCCTGCTTTGATGTTGGTGCAATAGAAGTAATGAATTTTTCCATGACACATATGAATAGGATAATCAGATCTCAGGTTCAGCCTCTTTGCATTCCTTTCAAGAAACTACATACATAGGAACTCTTGCAGTTTGCATTGTTAACCCAAACAGACAGATCAGCAGACTAGACAGCCAGATTCACATTCTTCTGTACCACCTTAAATCAGGTAAACAAAGGCAGAAAATAAACTAGCTTTTTCTTGTAAATTATTAGACTAGCATTCATGTGGAGACATGTTCTTTGCTATGGGAAGTACATTTTCTGGATTTATTTTGTATTTATGTGCTTGCATACAGACCAGTACACAGTGAATCACACAACAGGTGCCCCCTTAATGCATAGTTAAGTACCAAAAAAAATTCCTCCAGAGCTGAGGACAAAAGAAAAAAAAGTCTTCCTGAGTTGAGGACCAAATGTACAAGCACCACTGACTTACAGGGACTGAGTGATACCTCATGTGCAGTGTCAATCACACTCCTTAACAATTTTTGCCTAGGGGTAACAGTCCCCTTTGCCTCACCATTGCTAAGGCATTGCTTGCAAAAAATATCTGTCTATACATTAGAATTAACAAGAAAATAATAACCATTTGGTAGTTGTCAGCCCACATCATAGGATAATGGGATCATAGTCATTTGCAAGGCAAGTAAGTGATCATTTATGCCTTGTCAATGCCCACCCTTAAGAGGTACTATCCTCTTCTAGAAGGCCATCAGAGGTCAGACTTGGAATGAATTTATAGACACCCACCTGTCTGAAGTTTTACTTAAGGAAGCAAGGCTGACACTCTGCATAATATGCAGATGTAGTTTGTTCCAGTGATGGAGCAAGTGTTAGGTTATATACTGTAGCTGCCTCTCAATCATGTTTTATTTTTATGTTGATGGGGATTTAAATTCCTTGTCTGAGTACTTATAGAGTTGTTTGTTTTCTGGAGGTTCAAGAAATTCAAGAGAATGTGTTTCTTAATGACAAGGAATACAAGATATGAACCTCCATGTAGAAGCCCATAAAAGACCAAGAAGAGGGACTGACCTTTAAGACTGTCTTGGCAACTGAGGGTCTTTAGACTTGTAATCTTTCTCTAGGATCAGCCGGGGCCTTTCCAGTTGCATAATGTAGCTTATGTGTATAGAAAGGTACATAACCAAATGGGAGCATTTTATTCTATAATTTGCCAAATTAGAGATGTGTACAACAGAACGATCAGTTCTTCTGACCTAGATGAACTACCATCAGATATTACTTGGGCTAGACAGAAGGATTTGAGGTGGGAGGTTGGCTTAATGGTTAAGGTGTTTACCTTACAGACACAAGGTGAAAGGTTTGATTCTCACTTGGGGTAATTGGCTAGACTTAAAATGTCCCACAAGGACAGTTAGTTTAGTATGAACCTATGAACTAATGCTATATGGTGGTCAGTACTAAACAGAAGGATTTTCTGAATGCTAATGCTACATGGTGGTCAAAGATAAGGGAGTTACTGACCAGGATGCTAACATTGCTGATTATTGTGCTAGTATGAAGTTGGGTGTTGGCTATATTATAGGTGCTAGATGAAAGCTGTTTACTAAATGTGTCAAATCTGCACTTTTTGCTTTGGAGTGTAGCCCTTTTGATAAACATGAATGGTTTGTAAGAATTAGTTCTTGCTGTAGCGATTGCATATTGGACATGAATAAATGATAATACTCAGCTTGTAGTCAGCAGCAAATTTAATCAGCCAGAAGTTTGTGTTTATGGTTTGGAGGTTGGAGAAGAAAATGCCAAAAAAGGAGAGGCTCCAGTACTGAGATACACTGCTAATTATTTTCTTGATATATGATGTGACTACCGTGCACTGGCCCAGTAATTAAGGCACCTCAGTCCTCACCACTACCACCAGTGAGGGGCGTCCACATTGGGAGGATAACAGGTACATACACAGTAAAGTACAATTTCCCTTAAGAACACACAGAGATCACAGTCAGTCTGAGGCTGGTTTCTCCCTTCCTCTCCAGGTCCTTAATAAGACTCCCCACTGGCACAGCTATAGGGTTCAGATCTCAGCCGAGCAGTCAAGCCAAAACCTCCAGCACCCTCTCTGTCCAACCAGTGCTTTGTGTGCCTGCCCAAGTAGCTGACACATGCACACTTTGAGATTTGATTTATATGCAAACACACAGACACTCCTGGGGAAGGCTGGCACAAGTTCATTAGCTATGCCCCCTTATGCCCAGGCTATAAGGTAGTAATCACTGCCAACTACTCATATCAGCTACTATAAAAGGCCCTTATCAAAGGGTGTCCAATTCTACTGTGCAATGCCATTATTATTTAAATAGTAAGTGTGATGAGCAGCAAAGCTATTGGAGTGGCTTATACAGTATCACCAAATACATGCAAGTACTCTATGAACTTAAATTATCTCTACATAAAACAGCCACAGTTCAAAGGTTTAAAATATTTAATAATAAATAATAAAAACACAAGACAATACTCATTAATTCAACACAATGGCATTAGTGAGTTCAGAAAACACAGTAAATATTTTAAAACAACATTGAAGGATAGTCTGACATAAATACAGAAAACAGCTAGACTAATCTTGCTATTTCTATCTATCCCTAAGAGAAATGCTAAGATCTAGATATCTTACTTACAGAGCAAGGCATAGTGCTGGTGAGTTGTTGTCAGCTTCAGAAGGAAATACAAATTGCAATCTTTCTCTCTGAGATAGTCTTAAATTGATAATACACATTATTGCTGAGTCATTTCAGATTATATCATTCTTATCACCTGTACTTAGGTTCCCAGGCTAACAGAACTTAAAATTTAACATTTCTTTATGATCTGCAGCTGTCAGGAAGTCACAGCAATAAAAAAGACTTTACACGTGAAACCTATTAATTATCTCTGTCTTAGGACAATAGAAAGAATTTCCAGCTGCAGACATCTTGTCTCCTAGCTTGAGATTACACACAGTTGTAAAATTCTTTACTTATCCGGTTTCTTCCAGCAGGGTGCATTGTGGTTGCATTTTTGCAGCTCAACACATAACACAGTTTTCTTACATTTATCAAACAAGCTGGTGGATCATATTAATATTTGCAATGACAAAGAGTTATTTACAAAATTCTACCTAGCTCGGTTGGAACCCTTCACATATGAAATGGCATCTTCCACCTTAACCATATTAGCTGTTTCACATATTCTACATATACCACCTCTCTGAGGATTAGGACATTCAAAAGGAAATCCAAGGCACCTCACATGACAACAAGCCTGCAGTTGAATTACACTACCTGAACATAAGCTAATATTTCTGAAAGGGTATTCTCTCTCTCTTTGAAAATGGAAAATCTCATACAGTTGATGTAGAATACTAATAGCTACAATGGTGAAACAAGTGGATTGATCATTTTTGGAAGAACTTTATGGTTAGGCCAGTAATCATAATAATAATAATAATAATAGTAATAATAATAATAATAATTTTGTGATTAGTAAATCGTTCTGCAACTCATGCAGAAAGATTCTAGTTAGTTTTATCACTGGGATCAAGGCAAAAAATGAATAGATGCCTTGTTACAGCAAAAAGAAGGGCTGATGTAAACTTAACAAACTATGCATGAAAGTATGAGTAGCTATGTACTGCTGACAGTAAGAGCAAGGATTATGGCTCTGAACTGGAAATGAGCTCAGAGTTCAGGGTTTAATTACTTCCACCTCCATTTGTCTACTGTTTGACTATGAATAACTCTGGGTTACCCCGAAAAGGGCACTTATGTGAAGTGAGCTTACATGGTTAATAACAATATAAAACATATTTTTCACCTTTGGTTGACCAGCTTGGTTTTCTGATGCCTGTGGCCTGTTTTCAGGGAACAGTCAGGGTGATGTCTATAGAGATTAATGAAGATGTGTCTAGGTGAACTGTTGCAGAGGAGTATGTTAAGTACTTTCTTCACAACAACAAACAAAGGACCATGAAATGCTGTAAACTTTGTATGATTCAGTAATTCCACAGTTAGATGTTATCCTAATTTCAAAAGACATCAAGGCAGCAACTTTATAGAAAGAGGTCATGGGAGGCTTGATGACAGAAACAAATACTTTATGAGCCAAATGCTGAAGTTTTTGCAACTTGTACGAGGTGAGAATATTAATTGTTTGGAGGGCAATGATGTCAAAGACACACACACAAGACTTTGAGTCTCCAGGTTAGGCATATTAGAACTCTGATTCATATAGGACATATATTATCACATCATCATTTAACTTTTGAAGAGATAACTGCTCTCGTTAAATTAATGCCTGGTATAAATAAGTCCAGAAAAAGAGTCTGCAGCTAAAATTTTGATTTAGAACAGAAAGTTCAGATTTAGAGTCTCTGCATAATCATGCAGAGCTAGAAGGAGGCATTTTTGATATTGTCTAGAGAAGATGAAACTACTGGTTCCTTAAAAACTGTTGGATAACTGTTTTGTGGACAGGGCTGCATATCTGATGTTTTGTGTGTGGTTGATTATAAGCAGGTTCATATCACATACTGTGGAGGAGTCCAAGTACATCATAAATTATGCTGGAAAGCCTAAAATGTATTATGTTTTTGCAAAGAATGCCATGTTACTTCAAGTACATAAATCAAGACTGCACAAATAACAGCCTGGATGTAAAATAAGAAAAATAAATCCTGCCGAATGCATAGGTTAATGAGTGGCAGATAGCAGAGGAAGGGACACTAAAAGGAGAAAGGAGGTAAATAGCAGACACAAAAGGATAAGGAGGGGTAGGTGTAAATATATATATAATAGGCTTCAAATATTGCAGGGAAAGAAGCATGGGGAATAATGGAACAAGGAATTAGCTCCGCATTAACTCTGATTAATAAAGGGAAGAGAAAGGCAAGCTAAAAAATAGTTGTTTGAAACGTTAATGGATGAGAAAACATCAAGAAGTGGTGTAAATAGCATGAAAAGTTTGGGTTATAGATAACACAATTAAAGGCAGCCTATTTTTTCAGCTCTTCCCTAAGGTCCAGTAACTTCATTTTTTTTTTTAATCCCAGAGAGTGGAACTGAGGACTGAATGTGGAGCTAACAGGAGTAGCTGATGACATAGAATCTGTGACAGCCATGCTGGGCCAACTACAAGTCTCACAGGATTTAGATGAAAAGAAAACTCAGTCTCTATAGGAGGGCAATATACTGTTGCACTGCAAAATGGAGATGAAGGCGAAAAGTTAACAGCAAACAGATAAAAGAGCAGGCTGAAAAGACTGATGACCTGGAAAACTGGTGTCAGAGACAAAGTTTTGGAATTGTAAGGATGCCTTAAAAACTACAAAAAGTAGACTTCAGAAATCTGTTAAAATTAATAATAAGAGAAAAACAGAGAATACATCTGAATGCTCTATAGGAATAAAAATAATTCACAATAATAAGCAAGAAAACATGAAGGCATGCCCCCATCGTGTATTGACAATAATCCACTTCTTTCAAACACTAGTAGCCTTTAGGTAAATGAATACAATAGCCGTTCAGGTGAGCTGATCATAGAAGAAAAGTACAGTTTTGTACCTACCATAAATGTAGATGTTCGAGTGTATATACTGCTGCAGTCATCACACTTGGGTTATCCTGCCTTCAGGCGGTCCCGCAGTCGGCCGAATCCCAAAGTCTTGGTCCGGCGTCGGTTGTCGTCGCTTCTTCTCTGACGTCAGTGTGACAGGGGGGATAAAAGAGGCAGCCGACGCCATTTTCTTCAGTTTTTCTTGCCCCAGATGTCAGGTGCCCCCAACTAGGAAGGCAATACAAATAACTATGCAAAAATACCTTAGTAGATAAACAATAGTACTAGCTGTTAGCAAATACACCATATAGGCATGCATCCAATAGACTGATGTACATGGAGTTATAACTAACACCCTGGTATGTAGAAGGGATGGTGGGAGGGTAACCTGGACTGCAGCAGTATATACACTCGAACATCTCCATTTATGGTAGGTACAAAACTGTACTATGTTCATCGTGTTATACTGCTGCAGTCATCACACTTGGGTTGAATCCCAAAGCTATGGATGGGTGGCTGGTACTAAACTGGGTTAGGTGAAGCTAGGATGCCCTTCAGAACTGCAGTGGCAAAACTAGCTCTGGTTTTTGAGTATAATGGAAGGTGGTAGTTCTTGGTAAAGGTGTGCACTGAACTCCAAGTAGCTGCCTCCAGAATGTCCTTGGCTGGAACCCCCTTGAGAAAGGCTGCTGAGGTTGCTGTAGCCCTGGTAGAATGGGACCTAATATTAACAGGCACTGCTTTCCCATGGTGCGAGTAGCAAAAGCGGATACAATGTGCTATCCATTTGGAGATGGTCTGTTTTGAAATAGCCTTTCCTTGTGAACCTGCAGCATAGGATACAAAGAGTTGGTCAGTTTTTCTGAAGGTCTTTGTCTTATTCAAATAGTAACGTAGCTGTCTGTGAATGTCCAAAGAGTGAAGGAGTCTTTTTCCTTTATTCTGGGGGTTTGGATAAAAGGTGGGTAAATGAATGGTCTGATTCAAAGTCACACTGGATACTACCTTTGGCATAAAGGTAGGGTTAGCTCATAAAGAGACTCTGTTCTGATGGAAAATGATGAAAGGTTCCACTGCCATAAGTGCCTGTAGTTCTGAGACTCTGCGTGCTGAGGTGATAGCTAGTAACAGAGCTGTTTTCCATGACATGCATTGTAGTTCTGCTGAGAAGGCTGGTTGAAAAGGAGGCAGTGTTAATTTTTCTAAAATGAAGTTGAGGTCCCAAGCTGGCATTGGGGGTTTTCTGGGGGGTCTTATATTCTTAGCCCCTCTGAGAAGCTTCCTTAGTAAAGAGTGCGAGAATATGGGAGGATCCGTATTATATTGAGCTGAAATGGCTGAAGCATGGATCTAGTATTTGAGGAATGTTTGGTATCCCAGGATTTTGGCCTTTAGCCTGGTTCCATGCACAAAATCTTTTCCATTTGTCTGAGTAAGTTTTTCTGGTGCTGGGCCTTCTGGCCTCCAAAATTACATTCAGGACGTCCTTTGAGAGAAGTGTTGATTGATAATTCAAGGTATTCTCCATGCAGCTAAATTTAAAGTCCTGAGCTGACTGTGAAGGATCTGAGAGTTTTGCTGAGTCAACAGAAGTGGGAATTGAGGTAAGATCCATGGAGGGCTGTGAGCCAAGGTCCTTAGTAATGGGTTCCAGTGCTGATGTGGCCAGTCCGGAGCAATGAGGATCATTTTAGGTCTCTCTGATCTGACTTTCAGTAATACCTTGGTCAAGAGAGGTAGTGGTGGGAAGGCATAGACTGTCAATGCTGTCCAATTGAATGATAGGGCGTCCACTTTCCAGGCTAGGGAATGATAAGTCCTTGTGCAAAATTTCTGTAGTTGGCAATTGTTGGGGGAGGCAAATAGATCTATGTCTGGGCATCCCCACCTTTGAGTTATCATTGAAAATACTTGTGGGTGTAGTCTCCACTCGTGAGGATCTCCCAAATTTCTGCTTAATTCGTCTGCCAATATGGTTTCCTTTCCTGGCAGGAATTGTGCTTGCAGTTGAACTTGGTAAGTCAATGCTGTGTTCCACAAGGACATTGCCTGTCTGCATAAAGGGTAGGAGTGTGTTCCTCCCTGTTTGTTTATGTACCACATAACTGTGGTGTTGTCTGTCCTTATTAGTAGTTGTCCTGGATGCAAGAGGTTCTGGAAGGCTGTCAGTGCATTTTGCACAGCTAGCATCTCCTTTTGGTTGATGTGTAGATGAATTTGTTTTGCAGACCATTTGCCCTGTATGCACTGTCCTGCCATGTGTGCTTCCCAGGCATAGTCTGAGGAATCTGTTGTCATAGTTTGGTTTGCTGGAGGTAAGACAAAAGGAAGACCCTTGTTTATTTGACATGCTTGAGCCCACCATAGGAAGTCTTTTTGAAGGCAGGGAATGAGAGGTATACTTGTTTGAAGGCTGTGCCTGTGTTGAGTCCATACACTTTTCAGGTACCATTGTAATTTCCTCATATGCAGCTTTGCATGTGGAATTAGTTGGATGCAGGATGCCATGAACCCCAATGCCTGCAGGATTTTCCTTGCAGTGAGCTGGGTAAAAGTTGCCATCCTTTTGAAGTATTGAGTCAGTTGTTTTTGTTTGTCTGGTGTGAGATAAGCCATCTGGGCCGTTGTATTTAAGCTGGCACCCAGGAATATTATGTCTTGTGAGGGTATTAGCTTTGACTTCTTTTTGTTTACTGTGTACCCTAGGCAACTTAGCAGCTTTGTTACAAATGCCAGATGTTGTAATAGAATAGCCTTGCTGTCTGCTTGGATCAGGCAGGCATCCAGATATTGATAAATTTGTATTCCTCGTTGTCTGCAGTATGCAATTACTGATGCCAGGCATTTCGTAAATACTCTGGGCACAGTAGATAAGCCAAAGGGCAATGCAGAGAATTGATAATGTGTTGTACCTGCCAAAAATCTGAGGTATCTTCTGCTTTCTTGTCTGATAGGGACATGCAGGTATGCCTCCTTGAGGTCCAGTGTTACCAGCCAAGACTCCTTGCCCAGCATGGGAAGAAGCTGCTGTAGTGTGAGCATTTTGAATTTGGGTACCTCCAGGTAAGTGTCTAGAACTGACAGGTCTAAAATGGGTCTCCAGGCTTTGTCCTTTCTTGGTACTAGAAATAGTCTTGAGTAAAAACCTTGACCTTGCTCCTTTGTAGGTACCTTTTGAATTGCTTTCATATCCATGAGAGCTGAAATTTGCATTTGTGCCTCTGCCCATTGGTTTGGAGGCAGATTTGGCATGCCTCTCATCCATGGTAATGTGTGAAAATGGAATCTGTAGCCTCAGATAATAATATCCAGAACCCATTTGTCCTTTGTTTTGATGTGCCAATTTTGTGGAAATAGAGCCAGTTTTCCTCCCAAAGGTGCTGCCAGGGCAATTTTGCTTGGCAGGCGGAGAGGGAAGTCATTGTGTTTGTTTCCTGAAGGGTTGAGATCTTTCATCTCCACCTCTTTGAGTTGTTGTATGCCATTGTCTAGGCCTGAAAGAACCTTGTGGCTGGCCTCTGCCCCTTGGGCATCTATACCTACCCCTGTGGGGTCTGTCTGATGCAGGAAAGGACCAGTTTTTTGACGGCCAGTTTCTGCTGAAACGAGGAGGTTGTACCTGTAAAAAATCTTTAACTGTCTGCATAGATTTTGCCTTTTCTTCCATTTTCTTTAAACCTTCCCCTGCTTTGACAACAAATATCACATCTTTCTGCAATGGAGCATCCAATAACTTTGCTTTGACATGTTCTGGTAAGGCTTGCTCTTTTAGCCAAGCATGTCTACATATTACAGATCCTGTGACAGCTGCTCTACATGAGGCTTCCAGTGAATCAAAACCACACTGTAAGGTATGCTTTCCCACCTGTTTTTGCTGCATGCAGCAAATCCTGCATATCTTTGAAATCAGGTTGATCTGTCTGAGGGATCATTTTCTGCTTTAACTGTGTAATCAAGTACTGCTGGTATTTTAGCATGTGGAATTGGCAGTTTAAGGCCCTCATGGCCAAAGTGGCAGACGTATACACTTTCTTCCCCCATCTTTCTAATACTCTGGAATCTCTTTCAGAAGGTAGTGGATTCTTAGCAGTAGAGGCCTTAACCCCTTTGGGACCCTGGGAAATGGTTTTGGGGTCTGCAACAGGGCTTTTATATAGAAACTTATGAGAATCAGGTGCTCGGTAGTATCTGTCTGGTTTAGCTGGTGCAGGAGGTAAGGAGTCTGGGTTTAGACTAGATTCGATGTAAACATCATCAAAAATGTCTAAAACTGGACGAATTGCAAGGGGTCTATGCTGTGGGAGAAGACGAAACTCACAGAGTCTTTTCTTAGAGTCAGAATAATCTTGGCCTTCCCAGTGGAAGTGTTCCCTCATGGTGTGTAAAGTTTCCCCAAAAGAGTAGTCTTTATGGGGGGAGACAGAGGGAGTGGACTCTTCAGCATCTGAGTTTTCATAAGGAGGGAAGGCATAATCCTGGTCCTCAGAGTTAGCTGAGGAAATGGATGCTTGGTCAGAGGAAGGATAATCTTCCTCCAGTCTAGGTCTTTTGTCAGGAGGGGGTTGTGAACCCTTGATAAGGGTAATTAAATCCTCAGCCATCTTAAGCATCTGTTTTTTAGGCATAGGGGCCTGTGGGGGGAACTGTGGACCCGGTTTCCTAACTTTTAAGGGGGCTTTAAGTTTAGCATAAGACTTAATAGAGATAGTTGTCGGTTTGAAGACACCTTCAGAAACTGAAGGCCTGTCCAAAATCTCCGGATCACCGCCAGGGTTGGCATCTGAGGGGTGAGATGGAAATGGCTCCTGAGGCCCAGCTGATTCAGTCTGGGAGGCCGTCAGAATTTCTAAATCTGCGGTAGTCAGGGGCTGCATAGGCGCCTCACTGAAAACCGGAAGCAGGCCTTGCTAAGGCCTCGGTATCTGG
The DNA here is from genome assembly GCF_019279795.1 of Protopterus annectens. Lineage (NCBI taxonomy): Eukaryota > Metazoa > Chordata > Ceratodontiformes > Protopteridae > Protopterus > Protopterus annectens. Next base: position 458,352,262 of record NC_056730.1, on the reverse strand, counting down.
TCTTGGCCTTGGTTGCCTGTCCTTATCCTTGTGTTTTTTAATCATTGCTGATGTCGGTTGCTCCGATGACATACTATAATTAAATTTTCTACCAAAATAATGTCAGGCAAAATCTGCCCGACGCTTGATTGTACGTTTGTTGAACCTAGCACAAAACCGACAACCAGAGACGTCGTGGTCTGGGTCTAGGCAAGGAATACAATAAGAATGAAAATCCTTATGAGGTGTTTGCTTCCCACAAGAAATGCAATTATTAACTCTGTCTGACATCGGTCTGAGGCAAGAAAAGTTTCCCCAATGGGGTACTTAGCTTTAGAGAAGACTTCAGGCTGAAATTTGATTAGAAAATCTCAGGAGCTAGCCGACTGGCACTTGCGAACTGCTTCTGCTTCGGGCACCGCATGGCAAGTAAGACTGGAGAAAATGGCGGCGGCTGCCTCTTTTATCCCCCTGTCGCACTGACGTCAGGGAAGAAGCGATGACAACCGACGCTGGACCAAGACTTTGGGATTCGGCCAACTGCGGGACCGCCTGATGGCAGGATAACCCAAGTGTGATGACTGCAGCAGTATAACATGATGAACATCATGTGGTTCCTCCACATTATAAGTAGAGGCACAGAGTGACAGACAAGGAGAAGGGGTTAAATCCCCATACCCTGTAAATTTCACCTATGTAGGCTGGGGTGTGTAAGACATCCAGCATAGGAGAGGAGGCAGAGACTATAATGAGGCTAGTTAGTGTTCATACTAACCAGACACATATACATGATGACAATGAGTGTAAGTGATAGTCATAAGAGTCATTCCAGCCTGGGAAAGATACTTGAATGGTGAACCTCTTTAACATTGGTTAGTTGCAACCTCTGTGGTATTTTGGTGAGAAGGAAGAAATCTATTCTTCTGTATGCCCCATTGGGTGGATGTTCCTGTTGGGGTAATACTGAACAAGCCTGTATATCTTATAAAAGTTTGCAACAGTGCTATCCAATCATAAGGATTCAGAATGCAAATAAAGAATGAGATGGCACACAAGTTTGCCTCTTTTTTAAAAAATAATTGCTTGTTAAAGATAGCTCCGACATGTTCTAATGGTGCGTAGTTTGCAGCACTTTGGGATAGGGATCTTCTCAAAAAATAGGGAAGGTATGCAGACTAGAGGGAAGATGAGTAAGAAGATGGAGCATTCAGAAGACTATGGCTGGATGTATGTAATAGTCTGAGAAAATTAGAAGTAGTAATCTTTGTTCTTTTTCTTTCAGATTTCATTATAGTATGTTCAAAAGGATATCATAATTCATATCTTTGAATATCTTGCATTATCTTTCAGTCAGGATATTTACTAAATGCAGCAAATCCTAAACATAAATTTAAACCTCACAGCGACCTTGCTCCCTAAGGACATAACCTCCTTATGTTGCCTCTTAAAAAATACTTTCATAACATTTAGTAAACATGCATCTGCTTTGTGCAACTGTTTATTACCTAATGTTAGAAATGATCACAAATCCCCCCACTCACTTATGAAGATTTTATTGAACCCATTTAATCAATCCATGTATATTGCTTTACTAACAGGACTATTTCTAGAAAGTTTACATCCACTTTTTTATTGACAAGTCTATCCTTTTATGTCTCTTGTGCCACTCTTAATCACCCATTAACCACCTAGCATGATTTAACCCTTTCTCATTTCCACCTAATTTCCCCTAGTAGTGTTTTAGAATTTTCTTCTTAGCTTCAACTCTCACGTTTAACATTTTCACATTACTTTGTAATGGAATATTTGCCATTTCATTTAAGTCTCAGTTGTAACACTTTCATACTGTAAGAAATAAGGTAACTGAATTTATTAATTTCTGTAACTTCTGATGTTGCTTTTGACCTGGGTTATGGTTGAAAAAGAGTCCCTGGTCCAACCCACTTAGTGTAGTCAAATGTACATTCTGTATGCATGGCATGACATATTGCTGCAAAGCATTAGCCTCTAAAAAGTCTTTGGTTTCTTCTTAGCAAATATTTAATATTTTAAGCACAGCATTACATATTCATGTAGAAGATATGTATTTCCTGCTAGAAGTGTAATTTTCTCATTCATTTTAAGTTGCTGTGAATAACACAGCCAAACATAAACAACTGTAGAACTGAGCCTGCAATTCATTCCATGCATCAATGAACAATTAAGATAATTAATTCATGAAGGCAACTGTGACATTCCCCCAGATTTACTATTCTTCCCTGCAGGACTAGCTTAGTCCTGCATGGAAGCAGCCATTTAGGAGCAGGATGGCAGCATGCCATGCATGCCATGCCTGAGCTCCTAATCTTACACGGAGTGTGTAAGAGTGCAGGGGGCATGTCTGCAGAGCTCTTAGAATATACACCCCCCCCGCAATGAAGAACAGCAGAAAGGCCAAAGAAATGAGCGAGACTACTCATAGGTGTCCGCATATCCCCAGCAACATTCCTCCATGTCTACAACAGCAAGTAAATACAAATAAAATGAACAAACCCATTTTTTTAATTAAAAAATCTGATTAAAGCTAACCATAGGTGCGCGGGTGTGCCCATCTCTTAGCTACTGTTAATGCAGCTTAAATGGCTGAAGAGGATAACAAGGAAGATATATGCAAATGAAGCAGTATAGCAATAGTGTAGTGGGCAGAGCATTTGCCTTATGAGAAAGCATTCCCGGTTTGAGTCCCACTACAGAACATTCCATTTACCATGGCAAATCATGTTATGACCAATATTTTTGTTACATAATCCACTAAATAATGTATATTTGTGAACTGGAGTACTGCATTAAATGCACATGTGAGGTGTCAGTGTCATAATGTTGCAAAGTCCCCAGATAAGCACATGTGCCCTATACAGTATATAGGTTCATAGATTCATAGGTTGGTACTAGGCTATCGGCCCTAGGGCCTATACAAGCCTAGCCATAACAATTCCCTGGCTATTTCTTCCCAGACTATTTACTTCCCTGGACCCCTGTCTAGCAGGGCGACTGACATGATCCCTGGGGTGAATTTCCTTTCTCCTATCCAATCATCAAGGTTCCTTTTGAAGAGCGCCAAAGAGGTGCTCTGCTTAACATGTATGGGCAGTCTATTCCAGAGTCTGGGGAGTCTCTGAGTCAGGAACCTATTGCTCCAGCATGTTTTTTTTATTGTGATGACAAGGTTTAGATCCCTGGAGCGTGTGGCTCTGAGGGATTGGGATTTCTTTAAGTCATGTCCAACAGCTCTGGGTTTGACATGGCCTTGTATGTTAAGCAGAGATCGCCTCAGAGTAGACGATATGCGACAGAGTATAGCTGGAGTTTTTTAAGGCGGTCAGCATAGGGCATCTGCTTTAGGCCTGTGATTCTTTTAGTGAGGTATTTCTGCGGCCATTCCAGTTGTTACAGATGTCTTGAGAGGTACATATCAAATGGGGCATTGTGTTCTATAATGGGTCTAATGAGGGATGAGTACAGTGGGACAATGATCTCCTTTTTTCTGGATGAAAAGCCCTTAGTGATGAGGTGTGCCACATAGAAGGATTTCCTGACTGTTGTGGCAAAGTGGCTATTGAAGGTGAGACCAATGTCCACCTGTGTCCCTAAGTCTCTTATCACACTTTCGGTGTTTAGCGTACTGCCACCTATGTGGTAATTCACGGGTACATGTTTTTTCCCAAAGGGGATAACTATACATTTCTTGGCATTGAGCTTGAGCCCATGGCTCTGGCTCCAAGCATCTGTTTCTGTAAGGCCTTTTTGTAGAGTATCAACATAATTTCGGGATTCAATAATGGCTCCCAGTTTGCAGTCATCTGCAAATTTTGTTAGCCAGAGTCCCTTAGTGTTGGCCTGTACTTCATAGAAGTAGATGCCAAACAAGAGAGGTCCCAGGACTGAACCCTGAGGTACTCCATTTGTCACTTGTCTGGAGCTGGATTTGGAGAGAGCTACTTTTACAGTGTGGGCTCTGTCAGTAAGCCAGTTAGCAACCCATCTAGTGACATAGGGATTAATGCCCAGCTTAGTAAGTTTATCTATGATTCCAGAGTGGGGGATGGTGTCAAAGGCCTTGGCGAGGTCCAGATAGGCTGTGTGGACTGCCTTACCCTTGTCCACGGCTCTGGAGACTGATTCGAAGAAGTCAATCAGGTTCAAGATATGTACACAGGAATCATGGATACAAATGGAAGTTAAAATGTGTAATGAATGACAACTCCATACAACTTCCAAATTCCCCACTTTCCCAAGAACCATGAGATATAATTGTCCAAATCAGTGTAATTGTAATCGGGAGTAAGCACTAGTAAGCAAGTGTAAGCACCAATAAGCAGTAGTAAGCATATTTAAGCACTAGTAAGCAAGTTTAAGCCCGTTTGCGTGAGGTTAAGCAATGCACACACAGGTTAAGCAATCTGAAGCTAACTCTCTGTAAGCATCATTAACTAGAGGTTAGCAGTGCTTACCCTTGTGCAAACCCACGCAAACCTGCTTACAATTGCTCAAAAGTGCCTTAATCACTCCGTATCCAATGGCCTTGTTCTGCCCAGCAACAAAATAAACAGCCTTGCAGGTCTTGAACCCAGAAACCCTATACACTATAGTCACAGAAGTTAACCACCAAGCCATCACAGCAGTACAGAAGAATGCGGTATCACCAAACAAGTCCTCACTATAGTAAAATAAAACTGAACCTGTGAAAGGAATCAGTATACACTCATATGTTCCATGACCCACTACATAAAATAAATATGTAAACTGGAGTACAGCAGTAAGCCCAGAAGTGAGGTATAATTGTAATAGAGTGTTGAAGTCCCCAATAAAACACAAGGACCCCATACAGTGTACGTACACATGAATCATGGATACCAGGCATATATATATGATGTAATGAATAAGAAATCAATGCCAAAAAGGAAATATAATGCAAAGTCTCATGTAAGCAACGCTAAGCATTGCACAAGCCAGCTTAGAAGGTGTAAGCAATGTGTAGGCCATCTAGCTCATTGTGCCCAGTGGTATGCCCCTTTAAACAATGCCAACCTTAGGTAAGCAGGTTTACCCATAGCCTAGCCTTTTCAAAACCAGCCAATCATGGTAAAGTGCGGGAAATCGACCCTACTTAAACCCAACAGGTGGGAATACATCTAATAACTAGTTGTAGCTTCCCCTTGCAGGCACCATGTCAGGAAGGGGAGAGGAAGTGCACTTTCAGGCGCAGCACTGGTGCATCCAGGAGTCCAGAGTCATGGCAGGACACCTTGTCAAAGACCATGAGCAGAGACTGCTGCAGGGCCAGTACCAGGTTTCCCAATATAAGGCAGAAGCCTGGGACTGTCTCATCCGTGACCTCACCAGTGCCACTGTCATACCCCAAACTGGTAAGCAGGTCAGGCATCACTATGCCAACCTGAAGCGGTGTAAGGGGGAACCTCTTGGAGCAGTGGATCCAAGAGGCTAGAATGGCAGGGGATGTCCCCAGCTGTGTGCAAGTATCACTCCAGTATGTGTGTAACAATAACCAGCTCATGTATATCATGGATAGGTATGGCTAAATATTCCTCTTATGTCCTCCACAGCTGCAAGTTAGTGGGCCGCAAATCAGGAGCCCATGGAAGTCATCTGGAGAGGTTGTGATGTGAGGCAGGTCAGTAATACTCTTGCATGTACTGTCATAGGAAATAAATATAAAAGTATTAGTACATTAATTGCCTGTATAAAACCTGTATTGTTTAAGGCAAGTACTGCATACACCGGAGAATATAGCAGGAAGAGTCTCATATAGTTTGTATGTAAATAAAAGTGTAATATCCTGACAATAAAGGTCTAACTGCTGGACTGCATGTGTATACTCTGATATTATATGGTAATGTAGATTTGCAATCATGTAATAGTACTGTTGTATTAAGCACTGTTAGCCACACTGTGCACCATAAATAGAATGTGTAGGAATGCCTGTATATGACTGCTGTAATCCCCAGAGGCCATTTAGTACAACTGAGAGACACATAGACAGAAAACAGGAAAAAAGGCAGACTACAAAACCCGAATAGCACATGCGACTGAGACGTGAACTGTTGTATTTTTAGCATACACAGCCATGGTTCAAATCCTGGCAGTGGTAGTAGTCTGCATACAGAATCATACCCCACAACTGTACAGATATGTCCAGAATGTCCAGTAAAGTGGCCCATATCTGTTGCCTGTCAACCTGACCCCCTGAGAAATCAGTGGGATGATCCCAGATGTATAGGCAGCAAACAGGAAATACAACTGATTGACACACATCTATGAGAACAAAGCTAGCACACTAGCAACTCCCCAAAACCTTATGAGAGTAAGAAGTCATGTATGTCCCATTTACACCCCCATGTTGCCAAGCTGTGGCCAGAGTGTGTACAGTAACAGAGTGAGATGTATGTGCATAATAGTAATGTGGAATCAGGTACTGTGTGTGGCAACATTCAGGTAGTGCTAATAAACATTTCTCCCACAAGTCTGTCAGATACCAACACTGTACCCAGAAATACAAGAATGATACCCTCTACTGGTACTGTTTACTTTGCTATATTGTATGGCATTGTGACTGATGCAGTTGCTCTGAATAAATGGGTCTATTTTGAATCAGCAAAAAAAAAAGTGAACGCTGATTCATCGACCTTATTTAAGTGAAAGCTTACAATCCCAAATGCTCGGAACAGCGATTTTTTTCCCAGGGAAAAAAATCAGTGTTCCACAAAAAAAAAAAACCCTTAAAAAAGTATATAAAGTGGGGGGGGGGCTGTGCCCCCCACACACCCCCAAATTTAAATATACCAACTCCGAGATCACACCACAGTGGAGCAAATGGCAAACTCCTAAAACCGGCCCAGCAAATTTTTCCTGGGAAAAAAATTGTTCTGGGTGTTCAGAACTGTAAGCTTTTGCTTACATAGTGTCGATGAATCAGCGTTCGCTTTTTTAAGCATTCACTGATTCAATATAGACCCGAATAATAAGGTATTACTCATCACTGTCACCCACACTGACCTACAAAATATAACTGTCTAGGAAATCCTGCATAAGTGTGTTGTAATACAAGGTCAGAATGCATAACCACAGGAGAATTACAAGACAGAAAGCAGATAGGAGATATACAGCAATATCTATATAGCACACACAACTCTGATGGACAGTGTTTAAGTTGCAGCAGACACAGCCATGGTCTGAATCCTGGGAGTAGAAGTAGGCTGCATACAGAATCATACCCCACAACTGTACAGGTAAGACCAGAATGTCCAGTATATGGACCAATATCTGCTGCCTGTCACCCTGTCCCTCTGGGAAGTCTGTGTGATGATCCCAGATGTTTAGGCAGCAAACAGGGAATATAACTGATTGCCACACATCTATGAGAACAAACCTGTCACTCTAGCAACTCCCGAAACTGTTATGAGAGTAATAAGCCAAGTATGTCCTATCTACCCCCTCATGTTGTCACGCTGTGACCAGAGTGTGTACAGTAACAGAGTGAGATGTATGTGCATAATACTAATGTGTAATCCGGAACTTTGTGTGGCAACATTCAGGTAGTGCTAACAAACATTGCTCCCACAGGTATGTCGGATACGAACACTGTGCCGAGAAATAAAAACCTTGATACCCTGTACTGGTACTGTTTTTACTCTGGTATTGTATGGAATTGTGAGTGTTGCAGTTGCTCTAAATAATAAAGTATCACTGATCACTCTCACCCCCACTGTGCTACATAGTATAACTGTGTAGGAAAGCATGTATATGCGAGTGGTAAGTCACTAAAGATTGAAGAGGGCAATAGTCTAGATATGTCCCGGTACATCTGCATGTGGTCAAGACAAGGCCAGAGTCTATACAGAAAGAGTTGGATAGCTATGTGCACAGCATCAACCCAGAATCTGGGAATATGCGTAGAAACAGCTAGTTAGTGTTAACAAACATTCCCTCCACAGGTATACCAGGTAAGAGGTGTATACTGCAGGTAAAACCAGATCATGTATAATGATGATGACAGCCATATCACTATCCAAACTAAGGCTATAGGTTAACGTAGTAATACATGTAAGGTACAGATAGCAGCATTGACTAGGAAAGTAATGTGGACTACAGGAATATGCTAGTTGTTAACTGACATCTTTCTCTCCCCCCATCATATCTCCAACAATAAACTACATACACATCTCAACCAGTGTGTAATGACTCCACTCTTCTGATTATGTCCTATTGGTTGCTATATATTTAAATTTGTTTCCATGCATGTGCTATATTGAATTATTCCAGCATTAGTGGCATGGTGCCATCAATGTACCTGCATGCTGTTGTTATTACCACTGTGGTCCCATATATGCATGTGTTCCGTTTGCTATGCAACTGTTCCATATCTGGTGTCTGGGTTAAAGGGAATATCTATGCATATACCCAACCCTGGAATGTGCTGACTATTACTAACCCACATATGATGATAAAATCTAAACACTATAGCACGTTTGGGAAGGCCAGTCTCAGCGGACCCACCTGTCCCACCTCAGCTGGCCATGGCACCGGGCACCAGCATGTCTGGGGCCCAACCTCAGACCTCCTCGTCCATTGGTCCTGCACCACCTTTGGGTGGAACCACCTCAGGGGATGGAACATGTCCCCCCTGGGAGTAGGTGCAGACAGGAACCTGTCACCCATCGCCAGGTCCGGGTCATGGTACGTAGTGAGCTCTGCAGGGAGGTCGGAGATCTGCTATGCCAGTTTGAGGGCTGTGCGTCGCAACTAGAGGGTCAGCCTGGCTCTGCGACTCAACCCCCAGCACAGCCACCTTCAAGGCTGTGAAGGTGCAGTGGTAACTGCCCATGGGTGGGGTTCTCAGTCCAACTGTTTCCACTAGGGGGATCATGGGCTTCCAATTTCCCAGCACCCCTCCCCATCAAGGTGTTTTCCCCCACATGTGTCATATACTGCCCCTGTAATGCATCTTGTTTGTCTTGTCTGTTAACCTACCCAACCTACCTCCCCAAATATACCTACAATCCCTCCCCAACATCCCACTCTCACCTGAAAAAAAAAGGGCCTGAAAAAAAAGGGCAATCTGTTCCCAAAATAAATTTTGCCCCATACATAGCTGTCCATTTTACAGAAGTGTCCACACTGGACATATGTAATCTGGTCTAATTGGCATCACAACATATTATTGTTGTCCTCACCCGTCTCTCAGTGGTTTGAGTGTCCAAATCTACCTCCAAAGTCAGTGTATATGCAAAGCTGTTGCTGTAGAAGAAATGGGCAGCTAATGACCTTCCCTGCACCCTTCCTGCACATCCCTAGTTATATCCCCTACTGTCTTTCCCTCTTTGTGCCCATTTTTCACCACTTTCCTATCAAACCTTTTTTTTCTTTTCTTTTAAAGAAATTAGCATGGGAGTAAACGGGAGTAAGCACTTTTAAGCAGCAGTAAGCGGTTTTAAACCTGTTTGTGTGGGGGTAACCAATGGCTACACAGGTTAAGCAATTTAGAAGCTAACTGAGTATAAGAATCAGTAACCGGAAGTTAGCAGTGCTTACCTCCACGCAAACCCACTTACAACTGCTTAAAAGTACAACTGCTTAAAAGTGCCTTAATCACTCTGTATCCAATGGCCCTTGTTCTGCCCAGGAACAAAATAAGCAGCATCTGCAAAGCTCGAACCCAGGACCCTGCATACCATAGCCAAAGTGATTTACCACTAAGCAATGTCAGATATACATAACCCTGATGTTTTCACAAACATATCATCTAGCCCAGTCATTCAACAGTACAGGGAATGTATTTCAACATGTAGATGTATGTGTGTGTGTGTGTGTGTGTGTGTGTGTGTGTGTGTGTGTGTGTGTGTGTGTGTGTGTGTATATATATATATATATATATATATATATAAATATATATATATATATATATATATATATATATATATATATATATATATAAACATATATACATACACATGCATACATCTATAGCTATATATGATTTTATATATATATATATATATATATATATATATATATATATATATATATATATAAAATCTGCAGTGGTGGTGCTGCGGTAGCATTGTCACCTCACAGTAAGACGCTGTCCGGTTCGATTCTCAGCTAGAGCGTCTTCTGCGTGAAGACATGCGTGAATGGGTGTGCCTTCGTTGAAGGTTGTGCGTCAGGGCTGGTAACTCGGCACGTAAAAATCAACTACCAATCATTATTGGACCGGAGTTCCGCTGTGGGGACCCCTAACCGGGAAAAGCCGAAAGACACAACAACAACGATATATATATATATATATATATATATATATATATATATATATATATATATATATATATATATATATATATATATATATATATATATATATATATAAATATAGATATATACGGACATACATCTGTAGATAAAAATGGAAACATAACAAAAACATATATGTCCACATGCACTGTTAATGGGGTTGAGAGGCCCCAAACAACATACGTCTTGTACGAATAGGTATCCCCCCCCACAGCCAAACACATCTGCCCTACAATACACTACCAACTGTTGCAGATCCCATAACCAGGACCTGACATGACATGGGCACAAGATGTTAACAGTACTCCATCCCACCTGTATGATGTCAGGCTGGTATCAGTAACATATCATGCAGTACAGTCCAGCTCCCATAAGGAGTGTACAATGTTGAAGCAATCAACACCCCTAGGATACATATACACAGACACATATATGCAGCTACAGATATGTATATATATATATATATATATATATATATATATATATATATATATATATATATATATGTAACTACACATACACACGCAGAGATATGTATAGTAAGATACATATGTAGAAGGTGCACACAATATGGAACAGCCACTATGCCTACAGTTACCACCTTACCAACTGGACACTGTATGAGCCACCCTTACAAAAGACAATCGTTGCCTACAACATATACTCACAGAGAGGTCAAAGGATATAACACCACACACAGGTTTGCATACATGGGAAAGCTTTATTTGTATACTATTACAGTTGTATATGCCATGTCATATAGCTGTTTAGACACTGACATCCATATAAACAGAGTAATCCAACTGTGAATCAGTTATACTAATACAGTAGTCTGGAAAGGTTTACAAATGTTGCTGTCCAGGCCGAGGCCTTCAAGTAGTACAATAGTAAAAACAGACTGGGCCACAGGATACCAAACAATCAACAGTAAGTAATGCAGATGTATAGTTCAGCAGCTTCTATCTACAATCTGTACACAATCCCTAGGGATTAAAGACCTCAGCTGACACAATGAGGTGTAACTGTTATATAACAAGGCATAACTGACACCATCACAAGCACACTGACAAACAAAGCAGTCTGTATGGCAGGAGGCAGTAGGCCTGCATTTACCCAGGCAGGAATGTATGGTAATGTACATCCAGATACCTTAAGGCAGCTTACCCCTGATACCCCGACATGTTGCAAAGGCCTAGGTTAGTTATGGTGCACCCCCCCAGACTCAATAATACAGGGCCATATGCCACTGTTACATACACTGGCCTATGGAGTGCATAAGGGCACACATGTATTGCGTAGGTGAAGTCCACAAATATATGGTCCCAACCCCACCATATGTGTGGGGGACACAACAACAGTGGACTGATGGCAGAAATGGCAACATGACATACTCATAGCCCACTACAGAACAACCCCTGTAGCATGTCATATGTGCAAAGCCTGGTATGCAGATGGCGGACAGAGGCTGGAACACAGGCCCATATGTGGAAAACTGTTGTCATACACTAAGCAAGTTGCTGGTGTTAAAGGATAGTCTGCAACATACCCTGCATCAGGAATATAATGTTAGAAACAGAAATGGATGTAGCCATGTACTGATAGCACTCAACACACACTGCCAGTGAAATCTCTGACACAAGACCTATGTGGTGGACAGACAAAACATAATAGGCATACCTCTGGCCATCAAGAGGATAGGCCCACAGCTGAGAGCTATGCAGACAGACTGCATTCCAAGTTAAACTAGTATGCACACACAAACCCTGCAACACCAGTGCTATAAAATGCATACAACTCTACTCACACTCTGTCTGTAGTTCTTGAACCTCCTACGAATATGTAGCTGGCTTGAGTGTGCAGGTTCCCCTGTAAGAGGTATTGCTTCCTGCTGTCTGTAACAGTGATGCCCCCACACAGGAAGGATGTCCATCACAAAGGAAAGGTAAAGGGACCACGCCCACATGATGTAGGGATTTATAGTAGGTGGTTGCCATGACAGTGGTAACTGGAAGTACTACACAGCAAGCTGCATGCAGGTAGCAAGTGGAGGACACTGATTGGTACAGAGGCCATCACCTGATCATGTGCATCACCTACAAAATCCATGCTGCAATCTATTCAAAGCAGCTCAATACATTTACTGGACAGAGACTGAGAGAGAGAGAAAGTGAAAGTGTAAGTGGAAGTGAAAGCGAATGCGAAAGCCAAAGCCACAGCAAAAAAATATATATAATTACATTCATCAAACTATCCAGGACAGACATCATTCCCACAACAGGTATGTGAAGTATATATGCATGTAATTGAATGTAGTACTTAGTCCATAATAATGGGATAGATGATGTTAAATGATTTATATGTCCCATCAGGTGTTGTTGTAATGATGTTCAACTGAACAACTGCTATGGACAACAGTGTCTGCCCCTGTGGGTAGTGGGCCATAGCCGTCAACTGTGCAGATCAGCACTGACTGACAAGATGTAAGCCATCATAGTGTGTGTTGTGTAATGGGAAGTATGTATATTAGGTGGCTAATAGCTGGTGGTGGAATTAATTCCATTATGATGGACACATGGGATCCACAGCCCACCTTTTGTAGGATACTCAGGTTAATCTGTAATGTAGCATGCAGGAATACCACAAATGTGTAATAGAGTTACCTTCAATCTGGTCCTACATATACCCCCTAATGTCAGGCTGTTGTAGCAAGGCAGAATAGTGCAACTGTGCAGGAAGGTGTTGTGAGATTGTGGACCTGATGTCTGAATGTATGTATGTGCACAAATATACAGATACCCATGTGTAGACATATATATGAGCACATATATACATCACATATATCTACACATATATAGATATATATACATATATGTACATGTCTACATATATGCAAACACACACACAAACATATATGTATGTAAATACATGTTCCCTATAATACTACCACAGTGCTGCATGTTATGTGTGAGGAAACAGCACACATAGCAATACACACAGATATCTACAGCTGGCGGTGTGTGCAACATGGATGGGTATATCACATGTTAACCCCTTGTTGGGACCACATTGCCTTCATCTGTGAAGTATGGAATGGGAATATGGGGAAGTATGGCAGGTATAGTTGTGGAGGTGGTCAGGGTTGGTAGATATAGAGGACAGTCTACAGGGGTGGTATGTGACACGTGGTGGGTAAACACCCTGGATGGTGTGTGTGGTCTATGATGTGGACACCCCATGAGCCCCAATATGGACACAATGGGAACAAACCTCCCACCCACTGCTACTCACAACAGTAGTCCACGTCCTGAAGGTGCCTGGCCTGGAGCATGAGCAGGAGGAGAATGTCAGCCCTGTGAATGTGTACTGAGTGCCTCAGAGTGATGTAGCACATCCCTCATGTGTCTGTGGAGCCCGATATGGAACAGATCCTGGACCTGACCTCAGGGGACAGGAACATGTCTGTGTGTGCCCCTGGGGGGGGAGACAACATTCCCTGAGTTGGTGACTGTATTGCTGGACCAGTACATGAGGAGGCCCCAAGGTGGGACACACATGTGATGTGGCCAGGTAAATAGGCAGATGTGTTTGGAGAGGTGTTTCTGCTGGGCAATAGTACATATACATGCTATTGTATCACTGTTATAGAACATATGTTGGTAGTAATAGTCTACACCATCCTGGAACATGTCCAACAGCATGCATAGATATCCTCAATAACATAAAATGTCCAGATGTGCAGCAATCACAAAGCAGCCATACCACAGGCATATATGGAACCATAGTGGCCCTGGCAATGGCATGCAGGTGAATAGTCTGTAACAGGCCAGCAATGATAGCGTCCACACAGGGAATATGGCTACAAACACATAGCAGAAAGTGTGGTACAATGCAATATCGGTCCCACTGGTAGGTAAGCTGTAGCCATACCTAATGAGTTGTGTGTGCAGTTTGTTTTCGCTGATACGGTGGGGGGTGACAGAGATGTGTATGAAGAACTGTGGTAACCTTGCTGTATGAGTTGCTCAGACCTGTTACCATCTTTATGTCTTTCAGCCAAGATGTCACATGCACGTCTGCCAACATATTCAGCGGCCGAAAATGAAGTGCTGATCACGTATTTAATCCAGTACTACCCTGTACTGTTGACCAGGCTGCCCATGACCAGCAGGAGTGGACCACCCTGTGGAATGACCTAGTCCACAGGGTCAATGATGTTGGACTGCACAACTGCAGTTATGAGCAGGTCAGGCATCATTGTACTGACTTGCTTTGCAATGCCCATCAGCATGCTGCTGCAGTCCGGGGGATCACCTCACCATGGGGGGGGGAGCATGCCATCCACCCCCCCTTGACACGTGTGGAGGAGCTCCTGGCCAGCCTCGTGGCACCTGCCCATCCGTCCAGCCACCAACTGCCAGACAACTTTGTGGAGGTGGGTGCCACCCTCACACCGGCTGAGAAGCATGCAAGTAAGGCCGCAGGGCACATCAGTAGACCACTGTTGCGAATACATCCGCATCGGTACAGGTAGAGCATGCATATCTGACATGTCATAGGTATATTGTGTTGCTGCATAGTAGTGATAAACAGATGTCCATATGTGGTAGTTTTGTGGAAACGTGCCATTTATGTATTGTAATACTGCACCCACCCTGTAGCACTACCACAGGTGTGTCCACTGACATTGCATCTCTCACCCTCTTATGTAGGTCCCTCCAGGATACCACCAAGGCAGCAGCCTGTAGCCAGTGAGTATGGTTTATGTAGCTGCTTGCCAACACACTGGGCATGTAATGGCGATGGTATATGTCATGCACACATCTAACACACCTACTCAGAATGCATGCTGTACATGTGCACGTATTGTTGCTGTGAAATGCACGGTATCACAGGGGTGACCATGATGGGGTATTGGAAGGGTATGTCAGACACCTGCATGATAACTAACATCCTGTCATTGCGGAATGTGTCCACAGGGAGTAATATAATGGTGGGAGACATGGCCTACAATAGGGACATGTTTGGAACAACACCCATATACAGTGCAACAACAGTGTATATACCCGTAGGACAATGGCAACTGCTGCAGAGATACACTATGGCATAAGGCATTACAGTAGTCCACATTATCAGCTGGAACTAGGCTGTAACATGTGGTGTTCAGTGTATGGGACACTGCAAAGTGACACACGTGTAGGGCTTACTTGTCATGCATCTGCAAAATGGCTGAAGGAGGGGTGTCAGCAGGAAAACCAGTGCACTGTAGCAGGAATCCTAAGGATGCTAAGAATGGCAGTATCCACACATAGTCAGGTTCAGGACCTGTGGCAGATGTAACCCTACCCCCACAGCAATAGTGACGGCAATGTGTGAACACCAATGGATCTGCACATGAGTAGACCTTACAATCATGCAGAGTAGGGGGGCATGTGTAGGGCAGACTGAGCATACACTGGCAATTGCTGATGGCCCATGCTGGTATACCCCCGCCAGGAGTAGTGACTACTGTAGTACACACAAGAGGTGCATCAAACTGTCATATCACACTTATGCCCACATGGAGTGTATGCATCGTGGTCAGCATCCACACACCTAACACATTCCGTAGACACTGCATGTGAAAGTACAGAACATATGTTACATACTGGGCACATGTACTGTTAAGATATGCAGTGATGTGGTCCCAATACAGATCACGGAATGGGTGTGTCATATCAGGAAGGGTGTGTATACCCCCTATAGCCAATGTATGCTCTGATGGTTGTTAGTGTAAGAGTATTGGATTGGTCATACATGGTCCGCTGATATTGACAGCTGTAAATCAAGCATCAGGCATCAGGCATTCACAAATGACATCTGTCCACATATCATCCCAGGTATGTGTTGCTGAAAAACATAGGGGCTGTGAGCATTAAAGCTGACATAACTGACAGTACTACACATTCCGCAATGGGCTGCACACCTGTGAGGTGTGGTGCACAGTACATGGCATTGTGCAAAACAGGTGCACAGCAATACCGTGTACATGGGTGCATTGGTATCCAGGGGAAGGGGCATCACCTATTGACACAGCACATGCATCACACACATGTATACTGTTGCTTGCATGGATTGACTATAGTTGAACTGCATGCTGTTGTGTACCATATGTTCTGCATGTTGACAGATGGGTAATAGGAGGACTGTGTGTACTATCATTGTGCAACCTCACCCATATGTGTGTGTGTGCATCCAGGTGGTTAGTTGGTTTGTCTGTAGGGTCACTCTGGTGAAGTGGAGGGAGAGTGATGCATGTAGGATGCGTGTGTGCATGTGTGTGTTTGTGTGGGTGGTCATGTATGCACATGTAAGATTGTGGGCTGTTCATACAACAGTACCTTCCTTTGGGACCATGCAGTACATGGACATGGACTTCCACATTACACACTAGAAATACTTGTCATGTGTGTAATCACAGGACAGCTGATAGAATAATATGGTCTGTAGCATGGAACAGGCATCGAGAGGGAAGGTAGACACCAGGTACACCCTTAATATTGGATTCAGCAGGGAGGTCACCTACAAGCCACGTCTGCAGCACTACAGATGCATTGGGAAAGTACTAATCAACACCAGAGAGTGTCTCCAAATATTACAGTTGTCAAATGATAGGCTGAATGAGCAGTATATCTGGCATGTACTGAGCATTACATACACATGCCACACCAATGTGTGATATTATGGATAGAACATAGTAGCCCACACATATAGGGGCCATGCTCATGATGTCCAGACATGCAGAGGGTGCATACCGAATGACAGCAGTGAGGCCATGTAAAACCACTACACAAGGGTCAGGCAGGTAATATAGTAACAGGTCTTGTGGTGTGACTGCTTGTGTAGGCATTTAGAGAACTGATATGTTAATGAGTGGCATCAATGTGTGCATGTTAACAAGTGTGATGCAGGATGGGGTACCACATGAACATATACGTGAGACTGTCTGTAAAGCCATGGACAGGTCGGTATTACAGACGTGTGTGTGTGTGTGTGTGTGTGTGTGTGTGTGTGTGTGTGTGTGTGTGTGTGTGTGTGTGTGTGTGTGTGTGTGTGTGTGTGTGTGTGTACTGTTAGGCAATGCTGTGCAGGTTTTAAAGTGCATTTATTGTTTTCCCCCACAGGTGGCGAGGTGGGTCAGGGTCTCTCCTGCATGCAATCTGATGTTGGTGTCCATACAAACACCAAAGATGATGATAGTACTGTTGAGGCACAGGTGGGGTTGTCAGGGGCCGACATTGCACCAACATTTGACATCCCCCTTTTAGCCACCCCCATCCCCGCACACAGTTTCAGTGTCTATACATACCCCATCACCAGGGGCCATAGCAGAGGGACAGCTGGCATTTGGTGGCAGTGCACAGGAAAGTATGGTAACCATGCCTACTGTGTCCAGTTGCAACAGACATAGCCAGATGTCTGGCAGGGCACCACATAGGTGGATGTCCCAGGGTGCTCTTGGTAGGGCCACTGAACATCATGTTCCTGGCAGAGGCAACATAGCTGGTACCAGCAGGTGCATGTTTCAGGCTGTCATGGTGGCGCAGGCACATATGGAATGTTACACCAGACAGGGCCTGAGGCTGCAGAGGGCTGCTCTTGCATCTGTAAACGACAACATCTGTGAACTGTCTGGTGCCATCCGTGCTCATGGATAGATGGCATAGGGAGATGATGGCCCTCATCGGCTGTGGTGTGCCCGTGCTTCAACATGTGGTGGGATACGGCAACGGCCATGTGGACGTGGGGCAGCAACACCAACAGCTGGCAGTCAATTTGGACATGCTAGGACACCAAGGGGCTCCAGTAGTGGCAGTACCAGCCCCAGCAGTGCGAGGGGGGTGCTGTCCACACCGCACCACAGCAGGCCATGTGCATGTGGTCCTGGCCCAGTCCCAGGAGGAGCCTGGTACCAGCGGACATTTGTCATCAGCAGGTGAGAGTAGCCCTCTGGAATATGGAATGGTATGGAACCCCTGGCAGGCATAGTCCATCTCCATCCACAGTCCATCTGAACACCAAAACTTAATCTCCATCCACAAACCCAAACATCCCTCTGGCCAGCTACTTCTCTCTTTTTCTCTAGGTAAGAAATGGAACTCTCTCCCTCCTTCACTTAGGACTATACCTAACTCAGAATCCTTCAAGACCCAACTTTTCCTATACCTGTCATCCAAACGGAAATGTTCCTGGTTTCACCCTACGTAAATTCTAGGGAATTTCCCCATTGAGCTCTCTATACTCCTTGCTCCACTCTACCTTCAAGCTTTTATTTCTATTCCCCCAAAATAGACTTAGCTGACATTCACTGATTAAGCAATTTCCTCACTTGACTCCTAGTATGTAAATATTGTAAATATCAGTATTGCCATTGTCAAAAAAAAAAAAAAAACCTCAAGAAACCTCAGATTCTTACAGACAGTTGAAACATGTTGCACTGAATTGAAATACCTGTAAATTGTGTTCTCTAGTATCTGTTAACTGTGTCGTATGATGTAAATTTTATGCATTTGCATTTCCTGACTGTAAGAATTTTATACATGTATTTTACCTTTAACATAATGTAACCTTTATTGCATTGTATTACTTACAGAGCTTTTCTCCCCAGGCCTCCACTGAAAACGGGCACTTTATGGCCCAATGGACTTCCCTGGTAATCAAACTGAAAATAAATAAATAAATGTGTCCATGGCCAGAGGCAGTGAACTGCACACCCTGCTAGGTATGGTCTGCAGCTGTCCATAAACACCTGTGTAGGGCAGCCACATGACAAAACTGTGTGCATGCATACCCACACACTATACAAACACACCTAGGGCAACCCCATTCCTACACACACCACATCACCACACCCAGCTCAACGCACTACACGTCTCACCCACACACATGGTGTCAAATGTATGGGCCACCCTTGGCCTCTGGCAAACTAACATCACACCCTGTGCATATGATAATACCTGTGCTACATCTCTGTCATCCATACCATGAATGCAGGGACAGGCTAATATGGTTCTGATGCACATGGTGACTGTACTGCAGTGTACCATGGTACTGCAGTGTAATATGTTGTAAGGTGTAAAGTGTAATGCATACATGGCAGGTAGTGTAGCCATCTAGCAATGAGGCATTATAGTTGTTAGTACCACTGGTTGGTTGTGGTCCCCATAATGCTATCCATTTGTGTTGTAGGTGTACATGTGTCAGCACGAGGATGGTTTGCAGTCATATTCCACAACAAGGTATGGCACTGTGAACCATGGCTGTGACATATATGGGGTACAGTTGAACACATGTCAGAGGTTACTGAAATGGTTATTGCATGTGCCACATGGACAGGTGACCCAATGAGGCATGTATACCCTGCAACTTGATGTACATCCATCCACATACATGCACACTGTTACTTGGCAAAACTGGGACTAGACCCCTACCTAGCTATGTAGTGATACTGAAGTGTGTGGCTGACATTGCACACACCTCACAGCATTTAGGGTGAGGTGTGTCGCAGGTTACATGTTACATGCAGAACATCCCCAAACATGTACAGTATGCTAATGGGACATGTAATGGGTGTATATGGACAATACATAGTGTGACATAACGTCATATGCACATTAACAGACACATAACAGGCAGACACACATCTAAGATGCCAGAGCCTATCTCTGCTAACTATCTTGACCGTGTGTTCAATGTGTTACAGGTAGGCTGCACACAGCACATGCATAACTAGTCTGGATTGTGGTATCAGTTACCTGTATGGTTGATGGTGACAGTAGTAACCCTAACATGGTACATGGAACATCTACTGGGTGTACCTTGGTGTAATGACAGTGTACACAGCACCCACATCCCTCAGTGGATATTGTAGTCCCTCTAACCTATGATGACACTCTGCCATAACCACCATCACACATTGGCCTTGACTGCAATACAACCCATAGTATACCCCAACAGTGGTACTACAGGGATATGCATCTAATGCACATGCCACACATGTAGTATAGTGTTGCACTGTCATGCCTCACCTATGGGCAGCAACAACACTATCCACACTACTGTGTGGCAATGGGTATTGTAATAGGAGTATGTGGCCTTGGAATGCTGTACCTTACAGATATACAGACATGCACAACTACACACACATGCCAGAACACAGGAGTATCCCATGCCTATCAACCCATTTGTAAAACACTGTAGTGCTGGTACTGCAAGGCTCATAGCCGGTAGGGTACATGTATTGTCCCATACAGCAGCAGCCACAAATGACTATAGCAATGGGTGTTGCATTGGTTGTGAAGGCCCTCATGGAATTCCCAAGTACAGGTGTGCTAACACACAGACGCTGCTATACTCAGTCATGCACACATACACATGTGTCACTACAGGGGTGCATCGCTACAGGTGCTCATAGCCATGTACCTAGCTATTGTCCAAGGAGAGAAGGGTTGTGTAGGGGTTGTGTGTACAGTGGTATCCTGCCACCTGTCAGGTGGCAGTAGGCAATCTATCAACAGTCACTACTGTGGTGACCCTCAGAGTGAGTGAGACCTGTACCCAAGCATGTTCTGTTGACTATGGTAGTGTAGTGGTGGTACCCATGGCATGTGGTGTGTACAGGGTGACATCTTCTATATGTGCCAGTTCTAACACAGCTGGGCAGACATGTCAGTGTCAATCAAGCTTAGGTTGCCTGTACATATCCCAGCTGGATACCTGCCATCTGCACAGCTGTACAGGGATTGACAGTCATCAGCTTGGTAAGTAGCTATGCAGTAGGATGAGTGTGGTGACAGACATTTGACAACAATATGTATGCCATAACTACATGTCAGAAGCCCTCACTAACATGTGCTGTACAGACGGTAGTCTACAGTTACATTACACATGTCAGATCATTACCCAGAAAGGGGTACATACTGTGACACAGTTCACACACCAGGGATACAACAGGGACACCGCAGTGTTCAGCTATGCCTGCAGGTGTGCCTGTTGTCAGTACTAGAGTTAGCACTCTGCTCTTGCCTGAGTAAGCATTATCAGCAGTAGTACTGCTATGATATACAACATGCCAGTGTGACAGCACGTGCCCTGGCCTAATACCCCCTGTATGTAACACATTCACATGGATAACAGTGCTGTACAGGCCACATATACGTCTGTGTTCCCCACATGACACACACACACACACACCCCTTGCTACTGTAATGACAGCACGTAGGCGCATGTATTGTACATGGAATTATATACACTTATTACAGATGTGAGTACCCTGCTATGTTATCAGACTGGGTGGTGTGACCTGGTTACCAGGGCTAAGCCATGCTTAGCAAGTATTAACATTGTGCAATATAACAGCTGAGCTGATTTGCACACTGGTAAGCGATGCCTACACTGTGTAAGTACCCGTATGTTTACCCATAGCTTAGCATCACTTAGCTTTGTGCAAACCCGTGCAAACCCAATTAAAGCTGCTCAAATCTGCCTTAACCATTCTGTATCCAACAGCCTTTGTTCTGCCCAGCAACAACATGAACAGCCCTTGCAGGTCTTGAACCCAGGACCCTGTACACTACAGTCACAACACTGAAGCACTACGCCATGACCACTGTGAAGACAGCTATTGTTTTACCAATATAGCTGTCAATACACATATTGTGTAGTATTGAGCAATTGCCTTTACTTCCTAAATTGTGTAGTCCTTGTTATTAATATGACTGTTGCACCACATATGTTGTTTTATCATAATGTACACATAGCAGGTACATACGGTGAGATACATCTGGGAGGGTATACACAACCGTGAGGTTTACACATGACAGGAATATGGTTATATACATGTAATAGGTCTATATATGTCTACATGTACATACACCTGTATATTCATACAAATGTCTGTATACACATCTGTCTAGTGCTACATATATATGGCCATGTGTACATCTCTTCGTATATACATATATGTATATTTAGATATATGTATATATAGCTATATATGTATGCACATCCTATGTGTACAAATATGCCTAGTTATGTTGGTATATATGTAGATATCTATAACTATATGTGAATACATATCTATTCTGATATACCTACTACTGTCAATATATATGTATATATCCATACATATATGTGCATATGTATCTCTATCTGTATATGTGTAGACATATATTGCTCTGTATATGTATATATCTGAGTGTTTATATGTATATCTATGTACATATACATATTCATCTATGTATGTCAATATGTATATGTGTATATATCTATATAGATATCTGGATAATTATATATACATATATTTTCACCATATGTCCTGAACATGGAGTGTAGCCCTACCTCAGCCCCTATAGTACCAACTTCATAGTGCAAGGGGATGTCAAGTATGTATACCAGGTATATTTGTAGACTATTTGTACTGTAATAGGGATTGTCTTCAAAAACATGGTGTGTGTGGGAGATCGCATCTGCTTTTAACATGTGCACCATTGGCTACTGACAGACATCCTAAGGACATCATAGTATAGTACCACTGCTAGCTCGTACTGCTCTTATGGACTACAGCAGAGATATTGACCAATATATGTGGACAGTCTGACACATTCTGAACAGTCCAGAGGTGTACACAGAACCCCTTAGTGCAAGACATGTGGACCAAGCCTGACAATGTGGATGTTAACAGCCATGTAGATGGGATTAACACGTAACTACTGGTATATATTTGCCCCCATAGGTTATACATTCACACACCTCTGTCTGTCCTGACACATAATAACCACTGGTATAGAGGTGCTATGACCACGTACTACCCACTATATATTGACATACAGCAGTATAGCATCCCACTGCCCTGTCTGACATATATGACTGTTATGGTGGCCTGGCAGCAGTACTTCTGGCAAGTATCTGGACATGACATCTCACTGGGTAAGTACACTAAGCTGCTAGGCATGTAACAAAGCACTGTGCAGGCTACAGGCAGAATGGCTCAACACTGGCCTACATTTCCTATGGGGGAATGCACATCTACCAGCATATATAGCAGGCTCTACAGGCATGTCACAGCACAGAGTATGATACACCTGTGTGAAAGTGCATAACCAAAATGAATGTGAACACAGCCACAGCCACATATAGTAAGCTAGTGTAATATAACAGTATATGGACTATCTGTTCAACACCATCCTCATATGTGCCACTCACACACTAACACTACATATACTGTGCCACAACACAGTGTGGTCCGATGGCTGTCTGTGGTATGGGACATGTCTTGGTATGGCCCTACAAACATGTAAGCAGATAGGGTAACATACAGTTGAGCAGCATGTAACATCAGATAGAACAGGACCAAGAACAATGAAATCTACCACAATCTGTACCCAGGCCAAAGTACATATTAACAATACACACACTGTCAACAATCACCATAAGTACACAGACGTCAGTACTGTATACACAACCACAGAATATCCAGGTTATGTCATAAAATATAACCCCTACTATAATAACACGTGTAGCAGTCTGATATCTCACTGGCTTGTTATCAGATATGATGTCACTAATTATGGTGTACTGCACATATGCACCTCTTACTGCATGAGATATGTACAAAGGTTGACAGAGTTGTGGCTGGAGGCACATACACAGAGCCAGTATTGACATATTGCTGTAATAACCTCATGCATTTACTGTTGTAACAGGGTTTGTTGCAAAATATAGGTTCATAGGGTCATAGGTTGGTACTCGGCTATCAGCCCTAGGGCCTATACAAGCCTAGCCATAACAGTTCCCTGGCTATTTCTTCCCACACTATTTACTTCCCTGGACCCCTGTCTAGCGGGGCGACTGACATGATCCCCTGGGTGAATTTCCTTTCTCCCATGCAATCATCAAGGTTCCTTTTGAAGAGGGCCAAAGAGGTACTCTGTTTGACATGTATGGGCAGTCTATTCTAGAGTCTGGGGAGTCTCTGGGTCAGGAACCTATTCCTTCAGCATGTTTTGTTTATTGTGATGACAAGGTTTAGATCCCTGGAGCATGTGGCTCTGAGGGATTGGGATTTCTTTAAGTGTAGCATGTCCAACACCTCTGGGTTTTACATGGCCTTGTATGTTAAGCAGAGATCGCCTCTAAGTAGACGATATGCAACAGAGTATAACTGGAGTTTTTTAAGGCAGTCAGTGTAGGGCATCTGCTTTAGGCCTGTGATTCTTTTAGTGAGGTATTTCTGTGGCCTTTCCAGTTGTTGCAGATGTCTTGAGAGGTACATACTAAATGGGGCATTATATTCTATAATGGGTCTAATAAAGGATGAGTACAGCGGGACAATGACCTGCTTTTTTCTGTATGAAAAGCCCATAGTGATGAGTTGTGCCACATAGAAGGATTTCCTGACTGTTGTGGTGATGTGGTTATCAAAGGTGAGACCACTGTCCACCTGTGTCCCTAAGTCTCTTATCACACATTTGGTGTTTAGTGCACTGCCACCTATGCAGTAATTTACAGGTACATGTTTTTTCCCAAAGGGGATAACTATACATTTCTTGACATTGAGCTTGAGCCCATGGCTCTGGCACCAATCATCTGTTTCTGTAAGGCCCTTTTCTAGAGTATCCACATAATTTGAGGATTCAATAATGGCTCCCAGTTTGCAGTCATCTGCGTACTTTGTTAGCCAGAGTCCCTTAGTGTTGGCCTGTACTTCAGAGAAGTAGATGTCAAACAAGAGTGGTCCCAGGACTGAACCCTGAAGTACTCCACTTGTCACTTGTCTGGAGCTGGATTTGAAGTCGGCTACTTTTACAGTGTGGGTTCTGTCAGTAAGTGAGTTGGCAATCCATCGAGTGACATAGGGATTAATGCCCAGCTTAGTAAGTTTATCTATGATTCCAGAGTGGGAGATGGTGTCAAAGGCCTTGGCGAGGTCCAGATAGGCTGTGTGGACCACCTTACCCTCATCCATGGCTCTGGAGACTGATTTGAAGAAGTCAAGTCAGGTTCAGGAGACAAGATCAGCCCTTCACGAACCCAAACTGGATGGGGTCCAGTGTTTGAAGGTTGCCAATGTCTTTGTTTATATGTTCTTTGATAATATGTTCCACGGCCTTGCAGATCAGGCTTGTCAGACTGATGGGGCGGTAGTTCCCAGGATCCAAGGGGGATCCCCCCTTGTGGAGTGTGATAACTGTAGCTGTGCGCCACTCATAGCTTCATAGATTCATAGGTAGGTACTAGGCTATTGGCCCTAGGGCCTATATAAGCCTAGCCAAAAGGTACCCTGGCTTTCATCACCCAAGAAAATTATTTTCCTGTGCCACTGTTGGGCAGAGCCACAGAAGTGATCCCTGGGGTGAATTTCCTATCTCCCATCCAATCATCAAGATTTTTCTTGAAGAGTGCTAATAAGGAGCTTTGTTTGATATAGATAGGTAGTTTGTTCCAGAGTATGGGAAGTTTATGGGACAGGAATCTATCCCTCCAGCATGTTCTGTTTATTGTGGTGGCAAGGTTTAGGTCCCTAGAGCATGTAGCTCATAGGGATTGGGATTTCTTTAAGTGGAGCATGTCTAAAAGCTCTGGGTTTGACATAGCTTTGAGTGTTATGCAGAGATCGCCTCTGAGTAGGCGATATGCGATGGAGTAAAGCTGCAGTTTTTTGAGACGGTCTGCGTAGGGCATCTGTTTGAGGCCAGTAATCCTCTTTGTGAGGTATTTCTGTGGCCTTTCCAGTTGATGTAGATGTCTTGTGAGGTACATACCAAAATGGGTCTAATGAGTGATGAGTAGAGGGGAACAATGACCTCTTTTTTCCTGAATGAGAAACCTTTTGTGATGAGGTGTGCCACGTAAAAGGATTTCCTGACTACTGTGGTGATGTGATTATCAAAGGAGAGACTACTGTCCACCTGTGTCCCAAGGTCTCTTATCACACTTTCGGTGTTAAATAGACTACCGCCTGTGTGGTAGTGCATGGGTACAGAGTTTTTACCAAAAGGGATGACAATGCACTTTTTGGCATTGAGCTTGAGGCCATGGCTTTGACACCAGGCATCTGTCTCAGTGAGGCCCTTTTGTAGGATGTCCACATCTTTTGGAGTTTTGATTATGGCTCTTAGTTTGCAGTCATCTGCAAACTTCATTAGCCAAAGACCTTCTGTGTAGGCCTATACTTCAGAGAAGTAGATACCAAACAGGAGAGGATCCAGGACTGAACCCTGTGGTACTCCACTTGTCACTGGTCTGAAGTTGGATTTGGAGTCTGCTACTTTCACTGTGTGGGTTCTGTCAGCGAGCCAGTTGGCAACCCATCTTGTGACATAGGAATTTATACCTAGTTTAGTGAGTTTATCTATAATTCCAGAGTGTGGGATGGTGTTGAAAGCTTTGGCAAGATCTAGAGAGGCTGTGTGAACCACCTTACCCTCATCTATGGCTTTGGTGACTGCTTCAAAGAAGTCTATCAGGTTTAGGAGACATGATCTGCCTTTTACAAACCCAAACTGGGTGGGGTCCTGAGTTTGGAGATTACCAATGTCATTGTATATAAGTTCCATGATGATACGTTCCATAGCCTTGCAGACCAGACTTGTTAGGCTAATGAGGTGGTAGTTTCCAGGGTCTGTGGTGGCTCCCCCTTTGTGGAGTGGGATAACCATTGCTGTGCACCATTCAGTGGGCACATAGCCTGAGGCGAGGCTATGATTGAACATGGTACTTAGGTGGGGTGCCAGTTCATTCTGTAGTTCATGTAGAACACAGCCTGGGATGTTGTCAGGTCCCATGGATGCTGTGTTCTTGGCTTTGGATAGTGTGTTTTTTACCTGTGCAGCCATGATTACAGGAACTTTGCATTCTTCTGGTATAGAGATGGGCCCTTTAGGGGATGATGGGTGGGTAAAGTTAGCACTGAACCTATCTGCCAGGATGTTGGCAATATCAGTTGGTTCTGTATATTTAGTGCCATTGTGCTGTAGCTCAGAGCAGATCTGAGTGTTGCCATTGAGATTCTTGACATAGTTATAGAATGCCTTGTGGTAGTCTTTAGATTCAGTGGTGATTTTGTTTTCATAACTAGCTTTGGAAGATTTTATGAGGGATCTCAGCTTTTTACTGAGGCTGACCAGAGAGTTTCTCCAATCATGGGATTTTACTCTTTTTTGCAACAGTTTCTTTCTTCTGTTATAGAGTTTATTTATGGCAGGGGACCACCAGATTGGCTTCCTCTTTTTGGAGGATAGCATATTGGTTCCTTTAGGGATTGCACAATCCATGCACTCGTGTAAGTGCTTATAAAGTGCATTTGTGTAGGATTCAGTAGTCATACCTCTATTGTCCATCAGCATGGGTGTCGTGAAGTTTACCACTTCTGTCTTAAGAAGTGTGAAGTTGGCTTTGGAGAAATTTTTTACTGTGGTTTC
Organism: Protopterus annectens; assembly: GCF_019279795.1. Lineage (NCBI taxonomy): Eukaryota > Metazoa > Chordata > Ceratodontiformes > Protopteridae > Protopterus > Protopterus annectens. The sequence goes on along the minus strand of NC_056730.1, from coordinate 458,324,480 downwards.
CCTGATGGGGGGTGGGGACGGGATGTGGATGTCTAGGTTGATTAGCTTGTGGTCAGATCTGACCAACGAGGAATTGACCTCTGGTATGGAGCACCGATTGCCCATGTTGGTAATAACCAGGTCTAGGATATTGCTGCCCTTGTTGGGGGGGTGGATAAGTTGATCTAAGGCATTGGAATTTTTGAATTCCAGAAAACATTAATCACAAGAGTTGGTACATGAGTAGTTTTCCCAGTTAATGGTAGGGTAGTTGAAATCGCCCATTATTAGGGTGTTAGGTTGTACCCCAATATTTTCCAGTGTATCAAGAAATGAGGAGTGGGAATCCTGGGGCATGGTGGGGGATCTGTAGCAAGCTACAATTTGGATTGCAGTCTTGCCCAGAGTTAGTTGCACTTTGATAATCTCGGATGCATTATGCTGAGCAACTAGCCTGGAGGTGTGGATATCCTTAATGAATATGGACACGCCTCCACCTTTAGTGTTACGGTCCAGGTTAGGTGGCCGAAAGGTGTGGTATGAATTATAGCCTGGTAATGCAGGGGTATTCTCTGGAGCCTTAAACCAGGTCTCTGTCACTGCACAGGTGTTGATGTTCTCCATTTTAAGGAGTGCCTCGAGTGAGTGCATTTTGAGGTTTAGACTTCTAGCATTGAGTAGCAATACCCTCAGATTCTTCTTGCCTGTACCTGTTACAGTGGTGAATTTGTCATTTGAACCTTGCCTAAAAAAGTGGGCATGAAGCCTGAGGTGAGGCTATGATTAAACATGACACTTAGGTGAGGTGCCAGTTAATTTTGTAGTTCATGTAGTACACAGCTCGGGATGTCATCTAGTCCCATGGATGCTGTATTCTTAGCTTTGGAGAGTACATTTTTCACCTGTGTGGCCATTATTACCGGAATCTGGCAATCTTCCGGTATTGAGATGGGCCATTTATGGGTGAGGGGGGGGGGGGTGAAGTTGGCACTGAATCAATCTGCCAGGATATTGGCAAATTCCTTGGGATCAGTATATTTAAAGCCATTCTGTTGTAGTCCAACTACAACCAAAGGCACTAGAGAAGAAGAAGAGGCTCGACTCCGTAAGTTAAGCTTACAACACTTTAATGTGACTCACAACACTCCAATACACGTATCGCACATAAACACCAATTTACAGAACACAGTGCGTTTTCGTTTCCTATGACGTCTTCTGATGTGTAACTGAATACATATTGACTACTCCCCTATCTTTAAATATCCTTTGAGCTAATTACCTAATTGATCAATAAAGCATTTAAATACTTTTTAATGAGCCCTTCCATAGGGAACAAACCAAGTATTTCTACTTGAACATATAAAAACAGCATCTAAAAGACACATTTTAAAAAACAAACAACGTTAGCATAATACCTAAAACCAACTTATATACTAAATACTTTTATAAAATACATTTAAAATACATAAATTATACATATACAGTAACTTAATGCATTCTGTTGTAGCTCAGAGCAGATCTCAGCATTGCCATTTAGATTCTTGACATAGTTATAGAATGCCTTGTGGTTGTCTTTGGAATCTTTGGCAATTTTATTTTCATAACTAGCTTTGGAGGATTTTATGAGGGATCTCAGCTTTATATTGAGGCTGGTAAGGGAGATTTTTTTGCATCCTGGGATTTTCCTTTTTTCTGCAACAGTTTCTTCCTTTTGTTGTAAAGTTTGTTTATGGCAGGGGACCGACAGATTGGCTTCCTTTTTTTGGAGGAGAGCATCTTGGTTCTATTTGGGATGGCATGATTCATGCATGAGTGGATGTGCTCATACAGTACCTTAGTGTAGGATTCAGCAGTTGAACTTTCAGCTCCCGTCTGCATGGGTGTCATGAGGTTTGTCACTTCTGACTTCAGTAGCATGAAGTTGGCTTTGGAGAAGTTTTTTATGGAGGTTTCCTTGCTGGGGGTGGGGGTGGGATGTGGATGTTAAGGGAGATTAGCTTATGGTCAGACCTGACCAACGAGGGGGTGACCATAGGTGTGGAGCATCAATTTCCCATGTTGGTAATGACCAGGTCTAGGATATTGGAGCCCCTGGTGGGACTATGAATTAGTTAATCCAGGGCATTGGAATTTATGAATTCCAAGAACCGTTGGGCAAAGGTGTTGGTACAGGAGTAGTTTTCCCAGTTAATGGCAGGGTAGTTGAAATCACCCAGTATTAGGGTGTTTGATTGTATCTTAATATTTTCCAGTATGTTTAGAAAGGCATTGTTGGGGATCTGTAGCAAGCTACAAGTTGAATTGCAGTCTTACCTAGTGTTAGTTGCACCTGGAGAATTTCAGACACATTGTGTTGGGCAACTAGCCTGGTGGTGTGGATATCCTTGGTGAATATGGACACTCCTCCACCTTTAGGGTTTCAGTCCTGGTTTGGTGGCCGAAAAGTGTGGTAAGAGTTGTAGCCTGGTATTGCAGGGGTGCTCTCTGGAGCCTTGAACCAGGTATCATTTACTGCACAGATATTGATGTTCTCCATTTTTAGGAATGCCTTGAGAGAGTGCATTTTGAGGTTTAGACTTCTAGCATTGAGTAGCATTACCTTCACATTTTGCATGCTTGTACATGCTACTGTGGTGGTTTTGCCCTTTGAACTTTGCCTAAAAAGGCACTATAGCCTTTAGCAAGAGCCTTAGGCAGTAACCTGAATCCCAGGAGTGACAGGTGCAAAGCATTGTGGTCTGTCGATCATGTCATCCCAGGCAGACAGATACTGGATCCCCTTTGAATGACACCAGAAGCTTAGCCAATTGTTGAAGTCAATCATTTTGTCCTTATATTGTGGTATAATTCTGGGTGAAGGCAGGATGCTACTCAGGGCTAGGGTCATACCTGCCTGGGCCACATGATCCGAGAGCTCTTCTATGTCTCTTTTCATGTAGTCCAGGGAGGTACATCTCAAGTCATTCACATCAACATGGACAATGACAGAGTCATAGTTGTACTTGTTGTGGAGTGACTTGAGTGCATGCATTATGTGGCAGATCCTGGCACCCGACAGACAGTTGAATGTAATTTTTCCCTTGTTCAGCCTGGTGAGTGGGACATAAGTGTGCCTGACTATAGAGTCACCTATGACTAAAGTGTTAGGTACATTGTCTTGCCTTAGGGGCTGTTGCTGGGTGGCACACTGGTGTTGTGAGCTATGTGACACTTTGGTTCTGATTGGTGTTTGTTTGCGTTTTAGCTTCGGAGGTCCTTGTTGCTTAGGCAGGTTACAGTTAAGGGCCTCCGCATATGTGGATTTAGTGTTGCTATGTGTGTGTGTTGGTGATGTGAGTTTAGAAGGACTATGTGCTCCTTGAGGGGTAGTGCAGGTGTTAACCTTCTCCTCTTGACTGTCTAGCACAATCTTGGGTGGAAAGAGCTTTGCTTCCAGTTTGGCTATGTAAGTGCATCTCTCACAGGTTGTAGGGTTGGGTGGGTGGTAGGAGGAGAGGGCTGTTGGTGTACATGATGCAATTGCTGTATTGCCCCAGTATGCCCAGATTCACCATGTGGACAGGAGAAATCACCGGAAGCTGACCCTTGGACATGCCTGGTTTGGTGCTTTTTTGTAAATTACAGGAGCTGTTTTCCCTTACCTTAGCAAGGCAATTTGCAATTATAGGCTGTTTAGTGCCTATGATTAATTTCTCCTTATTAACAAGGAGAGGTGAGTGTTTGTATCAGTTTAAGGCTTCCTAGTGCTTTCCAGCAGGTATTAGAACAACTGCTAGTCACAGGGATGCTTAAAGGTAAGATGAAAAAAAAATGGTTTATCCTAAACACTGCAATGTGCACTAGAGAAGTTAGATGTGAAAGTAGGTAACTTAAGTTTTACCTGTCTAAAAAATTAAGTTTTTGTGGAGAGTCACTATTTTTAAAACAGCAAGATAGATTGAAATGGGGTGGTCACTTTTGTATGCTGGTACTATGGAATACAGTAGAATGGCCAATAAATGTAAATAGTTGAAGGGGAGTGATTGCACAAAATGATAATTTTGTGCTTACTCACACAAGCCAGTGGAAGCAGAGAGGAAATGAGATATATGGTCAAATGAACATAAGAGGCAGGCAACTAGAAAGACAGTAGTATTTAAGAACACAACAGTAAACAGGTGGGAGGGTGGGAAAAAATTTCTGCCTGACTCACAAGAAACAGAGCTGCAGTCTCCTTTGAAGTTTTAATATGCAGTTAAAAGCAGAATACAAGTAAAACACAAGGTAAAGAAAACCAATCACAGTATTCAAAATATAAAAAGGCAATAAAGTAATACAAAATACAGCAAATAAAAAGCAAACTAACCTTTCCTTCACAGCAAAATGTAGCAGAGTCTGGGTGAGCCTTTCTCGTATCCTATGAGGGATATGAAGTCTGTAACACTCACGGCTGTCACCATCTACAGACTGCAATCCTCACACTACCTTCTGCAGTTCACAGACAGGTGCTCTGTGGGTAACACATTAATCAAAAGGCACCACACACTGCCCAGTCTGCAGATGACCCCACAGATGGGGGTTTCCTCTTAAACATAGGACTGACATGGCCGGTATTAAAACATGCAGGACAGCCATATCCACATACACCCTGTTAAACCAACATTACTCCAAATGCAGTATAGCAGCACTTACAGTCTGTAGTCAGGTCAGGCACATCCCCCTCCTGTGTGTTGCTCTGTTTCCACAGTGTATGTTGTTAGAGCTAAATACCCAATCCATCTGAGATGCTGTTTGCCAAACAACTGATTGCATTCCTGCTAACAGTGAATGTAAAGGCCCAACACCAACATGATGTTCCTAGATATTGGAGTGTGTTTCCATGCAATTGACTATGGGAATGTTACCACAGCTGTTCCACATGCAGTCAGCTAGATGAGGGCTGCAATTCGTGCAGAAGCCATCAGCTGATCATGAGCATCACATAAAATACACATGCTGCTGCCTAAGCAAGGTAGGTGTAAGTCTCCACATCCACCAGAGAGGGAGTGAGAGAGGCAGACAGAGGCAAAGAAAAGTAAGGGAGGTGTGAGAGAGTAAAACTTAAGCATGTTTGTGTCACACACCTACCAGTACAGGGTATCAAACCTCTGACGACTATGTAGTGCTATCACATGTCTATGCAGTTATTGGATGCGCCACATAGGTTCCATGTTGAGGAGCCCTCAAAACATATATGTGATGGTAAGTGACATCTGCAACAGGGATATGGTAGCTATACGGTAGGTATAGTACACATGCCTGTTTGCATGAACAGGTGCCAGCATCAACACAGCCACACTCTCAGAGGGACGCACACACATTGACACACTTGGCAGGGCCAGGAATAAAACTCATCACTAGTGAGATTGCTACAACACATTACTGTGCAGGTATCACATGCACCACAGGGGTCATACGGAAGTCATATGGGCAAAGGATATGTGGAGGTGTCTGACATCAGACAGCATGCTTCAGTATGCCAATGGGGGTTGTAATGAGTGTAAATGTGGTCATACACATCATACAACACACACACAGACACAGGGTGCCAGTACTGACATGCATGGGTGCATTGCTTCACGAGTGTGTAGTGGTCGAGTGTGCCAGACAGCTATACAAGGCTAGGTGATGGGTATATCTTGGCATCAGGCCATATGACAATGGTCTGCATTGTGACTCTGGGGTGTAGTTTCTGGATTTGCCCACACAGGTGGGTATTGTATTCACCATCCAGTCACCTGGGTAACTATTGTGTGTGGCCAATGCTGTGCATTGTTTGGCATGCATGTGTTCCTTAGTCCATGACATGGATGGTGTCTGGGATGTGCACACCTCCCACATGCATGTACAGTGACATGTGGAACTGTACCTGGGGTGTCTGGCCCATATTGTGTACACAGATTATTATCATCAGAAGTGCCAGTCATGGCCTCATGTGGCGGGAACTGTTAATGGATGGCAGGTTGACCCTGCACCTACATTGATAGCATGATACCGGTATTCCCTGATGTCAGTGGCATCTTTCCATACAGGGCATGTTTTTTCAGGCATGATATGTCCTTTGTGGGTCACATTTGATGGCACCACAGGTGTTGCAGGTGTCCAGTGGGGAACATGGGGAAGGTGCACTGTCAGCATGTACGTGCCTATTGGACTTATGAATGGGGTGCCATGCTCTCTGTAGCCCACTGCAATCACACCATGGTTACTATCAGTGGGCAATATGCAGGGTACCACCAACATAGCGGCTGTTGCCTAGGCAAGTGCGTGTGTGTGTGTGTATATGAAACATGGGTTGAGAGTGTTCTCTGGATAATACTAGGGTTGCTCTCTTTGTTTGCCTGGCCATGATGTCACATGTAAGGGTATGGATTTGCACTCCAGCCTCTCGGCTATTTCACATCTCTTATCCCTATACAGTGGACATTGTGATATATACTAGGGCCACCATACTGCCCAACTGTCCTGAATTCCTCCATTTTTACCAAGTTTTGGGGTCCAAATAATGGGGTGCCACTATTCCCAAATGGCACCCCTTCATTTCCAATTTATTTGCACATTTATTTTTATTTTTTTAACTTTTGTACTTGTGCTGATGTCATCACATGCATGATGACATCAGCACCACCAGCCTTAGGAATACACCGCGCACGTACGTAGCACTTATTTCTGGCTCTGGTTCAAATGCTTTTGCGTGCAGGAGTCACCAGAACCAGAAAGGAGTTACAAGGAGTGTTTGTGGATTGGATTTAATAAAGAAGAAGCTCGCTCTGGGGATTTGTTATTTAGAAGAAGAGTTTGCGAGTTACGAGGATTTGTTATTTAGAAGAAGTTCAGGTAAGTATGTGTGTAAAAGTGTATTTATAGTTACTGTGGACAAATGAGATTAAAGGTATGGAGAGCTAGGTCAAAAAGTCCCTGATTGATGGAGTGCTCAATGCGGAACCTATTTGTTAGTGTGGATGGTATAGGTTCGTATCCAGGACAACAATATATATTTCCTGCTTGCTCTTGAGGCCATGCTGTACTTACTGAATTGTATGGTGGTTCATATTTCTGCACCTTGTTTATACTTAAACCTGTTTAGCACTAGTCAGTGACTTAAGAGACTTAAGTGACTATACTCCTAGTGGCTATAAGATTTACGATTAAAGATTTATCCACGGTGGTGGTGCTGCATTAGCATTGTCGCCTCACAATAAGACTCTGTTTGGTTTGATTCTCAGCTAGAGCGTCTTCTGCGTGGAGACATGCGTGAATGGGCGTACCTTTGTTGAAGGCTGTGCATCAGGGCTGGTAACTCAGCATGTAAAAATCAACTACCAATCATTAGCGGACCGGAGTTCCGCTGTGGCGACCCCTAACTGGGAAAAGCCGAAAGACACAACAACAACAAAAAGACTGAAAAGATTTAATTTAGTGGTTTTCAGTGGAGTAGATCAGAACACCTTAGTCTCTGTCCAGTTTTCTTACCTTCATGTTGATTTACAGTAGTGGGATGCAATTCCCACCCATCTGCCATCATCTAATACTGTTTACATGTAGTGTAAGCCCCAAATATGGGGGGTGGGGTGCAAGGGGAGCTGAAGTAGTGAATAACTTTTAGTATTATGTTACATACCATATTAGTATTAGAGGGCTAGGCTTTAAAAAGCAAGGCATTATAATTTGTATTTATGCTGATGAGAATATGGTTATACTAAATGAAAGATAAGAATTTCAGTCTACTGCCATGCAAGAAACAAAGTTAATCAGTTTATGAGTAATGGGAAGGAATCTGCCCCCCAATTAATATACCTGGTGGCTAGAGGTACTCAAGCTCAAACCCTGTACCTTTGGTACAGGATAAAAAGAGCCTAAAGTCCCTAGCCACCACCACTTGTGAGTTTTGCCCAGTTTTTTTTTTGTGCTAAGAGGTTGAGAGCTGTGGTGAGAAATGAATGCACTAAATGACTAAATGATAGCCATTAAGGTTCGGTCTTCCTTTTTTTTTTTTTTTTTTAGAAAGCTGCTGATTTGGCATAGTAATATGTTGCTCTGACTGTAGTGCCTAGGGTCCAGGGCTCAAGACTTGCTAGTGAAATACATGGTGATAACACATTTTCGTCTAGCAACTTTACAAAATTATACAAAAGCAATGTTTAAACTGTGTCCCTGGTAAGTCCCTAGCCACCACTTGTGAGCTTTGTCTTGATTTTCTGTGCTAAGAGTTGAAAGGAATGATGAGAAGTGAGAACTGAATTTGAATTCCCCCATTATTGGTTTTGTTTGCCCAGGTTTTTTGTGCTAAGAGGTTGAGACTTATGGTGAGAAGTGAGAAATGAATTCACTAAATGATAGCTATTAAGTTTAAGTCTTCCTATTTTTCAGAAAGCTGCTGATTTGGCATAGTGGTATGTTGCTCTGAGTGTAGTGTATAAGGTACTGGGTTCAAAACTTGCCAGTGAAATGCATGGTGATAACACAACGTTTTATTCTAGCAACTTTACAAAATTATACAAGCAATGTTTAAAATTTGTCCCTGGTTTTTGACCTTTTGCCCCCCAAAAAATGAAATTGAAAATAAGTGTGAGAAGCTGTGCAAGATGCCTATGGCTTACACTACTGTCATTCTATTTATAGTGTGGATGTGGAAGTAGACTTTTATGATGGAAATGTTCTGAATTGTACAGTTTTGTCATTATTGGTTCATGCATTTTGTTTCATTGCCTACAGTACAGCCTAATGGAAAATGTTCAAACAATAAATTTAAAATGCGGTCTGTCTAACAAGTGTGTTGTATTATACAAGGAATATAACTTAATAAAGTCAGGAAGGTGTATCAAAGAAAACAACACATGTATGTTTCTTGTTTTGTGTGCAAGGTACCAACAATTTGTAAACAGCCCAAAGGTAATCTTTATCCACCACTGGCCAGATGCATTTTCTTTGGATGAGGTGTGGGTTTCAATGCTGTTTTAATGAATGTGAGTTTCAAGGGCATATAGGTTTTAATGCCAAGTCTATGTGAGACAGTATTGCTTTCTTTACCAGATGTCTTAGTGTTTGTGTGTTGTTGTGCTGTAAAATGTAAAAATAAAATCCAAATACTCATTGTAGAACTAAAGCAGTATGCTCACATTAGTGTTTATAGTAAATGGGGTGAAATAGCAAAGTAATGGGACATTGGAATAGCTGCAGGGGGACTCTGATGCCATATTTTGGTTGTCTGTTCTTCACTTTGCTTTTGAAAGTTGGTATCCCACAATTCCCATTGGAGTGGGTGTGGTTACGTAGTTGTATATGCAAATTAGAAGTTAATCAGCGTACAGATTTGTACCTATTTTTCATGGGCCTTGGCCAGATTTTTGATGTTTCCAGGTTGAGAGGTATGAGAGCCACCATATAAGAAATTTGCAAAACCTGCTCCACATTGAGTCCAGTTGTTACACACTCACCATCACCTCCACACAGGATAAGAATTACAAACACAGACACACATACAGAGACACGCACCCACACATGTCATGTCTGGGATTAAAACTCCTACCTAACTAGTTTATTAAACTACAGCACTACGCAGTTATAGGATGCGTCACAAAGATTACTGGAGCACTCCTTCCCCAAAGCTGTATTTCACAATGAAAGATATCAGCAGGATTGCCAAAGTAGGGCATTTGAATTGTATTGAGCGTGACTAGCCTAAAAAGCATTGCTCCCTACACAGACATAGAAACACACACAAAACATCCATAACTGCCATGTGTGGGCATCAAACACCTACCAGAGATCACACTACAGCATGAAGCTTGTGAAGATTGGGTGAAGATAGATGAAGGCTGCCAGCCTAGCCAGATAGAATTTTGGAGATAATTATGTCATCTATAAGTATTAATGTAAGCCACAGGCTTGTTGTCTTACATGGTAAAAATAGTGTTACATGTGGAACTGAAAAAATGTAACAACAGTGCACTCTACTGACCAAGTAAAGCATGTTGTGACCCATTGATTTTAAAACTCGGAGCCAGTAAGTCTAGAGTGAGGCATCCTGCCTATTGTCTTAAGGCCAGAGTTAATGGCCAGATTTTGTATGCATAAATGTCCTTTATTGTTCTGGTTTCTGCCCAGAGGGGAAGAATGTAAATGTAATTTCTGTTAGCCTGGGAACCCAGGGAAGTGTGAAGAATGATGTAATGTGAACCAGGAATGTGATTTTAAAAACACAGCGAATCAGAGGGCATTAAGCATTTTTGTCTTGACCATCCAACTCATCAGCACTGTCTTGCTGTATATGTAAGTTTATCTTAGACTTGTGTTTTCTCTTAGAAATAGCTAGAAACTAGAAAGATTAGACAAAGTGTTTTTCTGTGATGTCAGAACTGTACTACTGAATTATTCTAAGTATTTGTCTGTGATCTCTGAACTCTTGACTAGCACTGTGTAGTAAAAAGTATTGTCTTGTATTTTGACTGTTTGTTATTAAATATTTTTAAACCCTTTCAACTGTGGCTGTTTTGTACTAATAATGTAAGCTCTTTAGAGTACTCACATGCCTTTGGTAAATTGTACAAAGCCACTTCAATAGCTTTAGCCCTGGGCTATGCTACCGATTGGATTGCAGAGTAATAATTGGACACCCTTTTAAGGGCCTTTGAGTAGCTGATAAATATTAGTGGGTAGTGGCAGCTGGTACTACCATATAGTCTCGGAAAAAGGGGCACAGCTGGCGAACCTGTGCCAGCCTTCCCCAGGAGTGTCTGTGTGGTTGTATAAACTCTTCTCAAAGTGTGCGTGTGTGTGTGTGTGTGTGTGTGTGTGTGTGTGTGTGTGTGTGTGTGTGTGTGTGTGTGTGTGTGTGTGTATGCGTGTGTGTCAGCTACTTGGGCAGGGACACAAAGCACTGGTTGGACAGAAATGGTGCTGGAGGTTTTAGCTTGCCTACTAGGCTGAGATCTTGACCCTATAGCTGTGCCAGTGGGGAGTCTTATTGGGGACCTGGAGAGTAAGGGAGTGACCAGTCCCAGACTGACTGTGATCTCTCTGTTCTCTTAAGGGAAATTGCACTTTACTGTGTGTATTTGTTATCCTTTCCTCCTATATGAGACACCCTACACTGGTGTTAGTGGTGAGGATTGAGGCTCCTTGATTGCTGGGCCAGGGCACGGGCATCATATATTAATTGTTTGGCAGTGGTGGGATATCCACTCCACATATTAATTGGTTGGCAAATACTAATTGGCTTGTAGTGGTGTGGGTAGAGTGAATTCCTGTAGCTTGTGTACAGTGAGCTCTGAAGGTGTTTTGTACTCTAAATCAGCCACGCAGTGAATACTCAGAGTTCAGATCACAATTGTTTTATTTCTTTTGTTAGCTTAGTTAGTCAGGGTGAGTAGGCAGCATGTTAGCACAGGAGTATGAAAAGCTGACAAGGAGCCAGCTGGCGGAGATGTGCCAGACTAGGGGATTGGTGCATGGAAGCTTGACTAAGGCAGAACTGATTGCAGGTTGTCTGCAGATGCATCAGAAAACAGCAATCAAGAGGACAATCAGACGAGGAGTGGAGATATAATAACCTTGGAGAATGGACAGCTCAACCTTTCTGCAGAGTGCTTAAAAATCCATCTGGAGCTAAAAGACTTGAGTTGGAGGCCAGGCATTTGGAACAAGAAGCAGCTGAGATAGTAAGGCATCTAGAGAGTGAGGACAAGGAGAAACTGCGATGTTTGCAGGCTGAGGAGAATGAGAAACTGCTATACCTGGAAGCTGAGGAAAAGGAGAGGCAGAGGCAGCATGAGAAGGAGATGCTGACTCTTCGCCAGAGTCATCTAGGTAATAGGGAAGGGAGTAACTGGACCCCAGAAGCAGAAAAAGTCATTAAGTTTCTTCTGCAGTTTAAAGAGGGGGATAATTTTGATAGTTTCATTCATATGTTTGAGAGGGTATGCAAAGAGTATGGTGTTGACAAAAGGCTCTGGGTATGGTTCCTGACCCCCTTACTCCATGGTAAAGCTGAAACTGTTTTGTCAAAAATGTCTGATGCATGCTTTGATTATAATGCTGTTAAAAATCACTTGTTAGAATTGTTTAAGCTAACACCTAAAACATATAGGAAAATGTTTTGTGAGCATAGACGCAAGGCAGATGAAAGTGTGTGTGAATGTGTTGCTGAACTGAGCACTTATTTCCATAGGTGGGTGAGTGTATGTCAGGTCACCACTTCTGAAGGGCTGGCAGACCTTTTGGAGAGGGAACAAGCCCTTAGCACTTTACCTGAAGACATGAGGATCTGGTTAGCTGATAGACAATGTTCCACTTCAGATGAGTTGGGGAAGAAGGGAAACCTATACCTGGCAAGCAGGGCAGCCCTGCACAGAAAAGGGTCCCCCAGTACTGCTCATGGTCCAAAGGAACCCATGGTGGGCAGCACAGACTGCCCCAACAGAATCTGCCAGTAGCAGGGGAAGCCACTAGTCCAGGTACACATCCAGCAGTTAGGGTTAAATGTTTTGGATGCAACCAGTGGGGCCATGTGGCATACAGGTGTCCATGGAGGCAAGATGGGGAACAAAAGGTGAGGGAGCCAGTAAGTGGGAAAGACAAAATGCCAATAGTAGGTTGTCTTGAGACAACAAGGGTAGCAAACTACCATCCTGCAGATGTCTTGATAGGGAAGGATTTGGATGAGGCAGTACCATGTGTTAGTGCAGTTACACGCAGTCAGGCTAGGAGACAAGCATGTGGGTCTAGTAGCCTAGGGGAGACCCAGACAGACTGCATACTTGCAGCCAAGACTGGTGAGGTGGTTACTTCAGGGAGGGAGCTACCCTGTAGCAGTGAGACTGAAGGTGAGCCACAGCTGCTTGTGGGTACTGATGGTCCCTTGGACAGAGTGACTGCCAAGGTAGAGGTGAGTAGTAGTACCCAGGCTGACAATGAGGCACCACTGTCAGAGGATGCCAGACTTCTTGTTGAAGGGGAGCTGGGAATGGTTACAAGGAGAGAGTTGAGACAGGCTCAGCTCTCAGACCCTACATTGCAAGGCCTGAGGCAGGTAGCTAGGGAGGCACCTGATTCACAAGGAAAGGTGGAATCTGTATACTGGGAAAAAGGTTACTATACAGAGAGTGGACCCCTGAGGGAGGGCTAGAAGGTGAGAAAGTACAGCAGTTGGTAGTGCCTAGAGCCTACCATCTGGCACTTCTAGCCATAGCCCATGATATTCCCTTTGCAGGTCATACAGGCATAAAACATACAAAGAGGCATATTATGCAGAACTTCTATTGGCCTGGAATTTCCAGAGATGTAACAGGGTATTGCAGGACCTGTGAGCAGTGCCAAAAGGTAAGCAAGGCAGGAGACAAGGTGAGAGCTCCTTTGATGCCTTTGCCTGTGATTGAGGATTCATTTCAGAGGGGAGCTATGGATATTGTGGGTCCTCTGAGTACCCCAAGTTCCACAGGGAAAAAGTAGATCTTAGTGGTAGTGGATTATGCTACACGATACCTTGAGGCAGTAGCTTTGTTCTCCATTGAATCAGAGGTGGCAAATGCTTTGTTAGAGATTTTCAGCAGGGTAGGTTTCCCTAAAGAAAGTACTGACTGACAGAGGTGCCAATTTCATGTCAGACCTACTGGCTTGTCTGTGGAAGTCCTGTAGGATGAAGCACATGAAGATCACCCCCTACCATCCCCAGACTAATGGTCTTGTTGAGAGGTTGAACTCTACAATCAAGTCCATGCTACAGGCATTTGCAGATCAGTTTAACTGGGAGTCTGACAAATATTTGCACCATCTGTTGTTTGCTTACAGAGAGGTTCCCCAGGAATCCACAGGTTTTTCACCCTTTGAGTTGCTGCATGGGCATAGGGTGAGGGGACCTCTAGATTTAATTTGAGATGAGTGGGAAGGTGAGTGCAATTCTCACAAGGTGTTTGTTGTGGCATACATCCTGAACCTCAGGATAAGGCTCAGGGAAATCATGGGCTTGGCCCAGGAGAACCTGGCAGAAGCCCAACAACAGAAAAAGGTGTGGTATGACAGGAATGCTCGAGCTAGAAAGTATGCTGTGGGGCAGCAGGTAATGGTTCTCATTCCTTTCAGACACAACAAGCTGCAAACAGCTTGGGAGGGACCCTACAAGGTGGTAAGAAAGGCAAGTGATGTTAATTACATAGTGGAACTGCTAGGCAGAAGGCAAGGGCACAAATTGTACAATGTTAACATGATGAAACCTTACCATGATAGGGGGCCCGTGTGCTGAGCATTTGCAGTGGATTGCAGGAGGAGTCTGAGGGAGATCTGGGGACTGATCTCCTCAGTGAGGCTCGGGCTGACATCTCAGTGGAAGGGGTAGCAATGTCCCAGCAGCTATCTGCTACCCACGTTCGAGAAATCCGAGCAGTGTTGCAGGAATTTGAGGACATGTTCACTGGGAAACCAGGGTGCTCCCCCCTGGGGCAGCACCAGGTGGATACAGGACACTAAAGGCCTATTAGGCAGGCCCCTTATAGAGTGCCTGAGAGATTCAAACAGACTCTGAGGAAGGAGGTACAGGAAATGTTGGAACTAGGGGTGATTCAAGAGTCCAACAGTCCCTGGGCCTCCCCAGTGGTGCTGGTGCACCAAAGAAGGATGGCAGTACCAGGTTCTGTGTGGACTACACAAAATTAAATAGTCACAGAGTCAGATGCTTACCCCATGCCTAGGACAGATGAGGCCCTAGAGCAGCTGGGTAGGGCTAAGTATCTTACAACTATCGATCTTACCAAGGGTTACTGGCAGATGCCCCTGACTCCCAGTGCTAGAGAGAAGTCAGCCTGTGTGACTCCTTTTGGCTTTTATGAGTTCACAAAGATGCCCTTTGGGATGAAGAATGCCCCAGCAATTTTCCAGAGGCTGGTAGATCATATCCTTGCAGGAGCAGGAGGGTTTGCCCTTGCTTACCTAGATGATATTGCCATCTACAGCCATTCCTGGAAAAAGCACCTTCAACATGTCAGGACGGTGCTGGGCAGACTACAGAGGTCAGGGTTGACCATTAAGCTGAACAAATGTCAGGTGGGTATGGCAGCGGTCTCCTACCTAAGACATAGAGTGGGGAGTGGTAAGATAAGGCCAGAACCTGCCAAAGTGGAAGCTATTCAGGCATGGCCTGCACCTGTTTCTAAAAAATCAGGTGAGGGCATTTTTAGAGACAGCAGGGTACTACAGAAAGTTTTTCCCCAGTTATAGTACCATAGCTGCTCCCCTCACAGACCTAACAAGGAAGAACAGGCCAGATAAGCTAATGTGGACCCCAGCATGTGAGCAGGTATTCCAGAAGCTTAAATAAGCTTTGGGAGGACCCCCTGTGTTAGTCAGTCCAAATTACAGCAAATAATTTGTTTTGCAGGTGGATGCTTCAAACCATGGGGTGGGGGCTGTACTTAGCCAGATTTCTTCAGAGAGGAAAGAGCACCCAGTGGTTTATCTCAGTCGTAGGCTCCAACCCAGGGAGGAATGCTATGCAGCTGTAAAAAAGGAATATGTAGTCATAGTGTGGGCTCTGCAGAAACTTCAGCCTTATCTGTATGGAAGGAAATTCACTGTTATGACAGACCACAACCACCTAACATGGTTAAACAGACCCAGCCAGCAAAATGCCATGTTGCTAAGATGGAGCCTGGGATTGCAAGCATATGATATGTCCATGCAGCACCGCAGTGCGATTAGCATTGCCAATGCAAATGCGCTGTCAAGACAGGTAATGGGGTAAGGTACACTCAGAAAGACCAAATTCTCTCAAGCAGTGTTTCTCAAGGGTCACTTGAAAAACTAGCTTGAGATCTCCAGGGGGGGGAGATATGTGAAGCTTGGGTGAAGATAGATGAAGGCTGCTAGCCTAACCAGATAGAATTTTGAAGATAATTGTGTCATCTGTAAGTATTAATGTAAACCATAGGCTTGTTGTCTTAAATGGTAAAAATAGTGTTACATGTGGAACTGAAAAAAATGTAACAACAGTGCACTCTACTGACCAAGTAAAGCATGTTTTGACCCTTTGATTTTAAAACTCGGAGCCAGTAAGTCTATAGTGAGGCATCCTGCCTATTGTTTTAAGGCCAGAGTTAATGGCCAGAATTTGCATGCATAAATGTCCTTTATTGCTCTGGTTACTGCCCAGAGGGGAAAATGTTAATTTATTTTATTTTTATTTATTTTGCATTTGTTAACCGGGTTAGTCTAACTGGATACATGTCCATTTTCAGTAGAGACCCGGGGAGAAAAGCTCCAACACACACAAACAATACAATATAGAATGTTGCAACAGTACAAGCTTAACGCAGCTGTTGTTAATAAAAATACAATACTCATAGAGATCATAACACAAACAGTAAATGTAATGTACAAAAAAGTTGTTATTATATATTTAAATTGCAATATCATGATCTTTATGGTTCATTAGCATAAGTCTGTAGTTAGTACAGTAGAGTAAAGGTGAAGAGTATTCATTAGTATAAAGAAAGAGAGTTAGTCAGGATTAGTACAAGAGCATAACCAATGTGTACTAAGAAATAGTTTTAGTTTCTGTTTAAAAGGTGTTATTGAGGACAGAGATAAGAGTTCAGTGAGAAGTAGGTTCCAGTGCTTTCCAAACAGTATTAGAGAACAGAGAGTCTCCTGCTAAGTTGTTGGATCTGCTAGTACAAATAAGTAGTTTATTTGAGGAGCATACATTTTAAGATTGTTGTAAGGGATAATGAGACTAGAGAGTATTGGAGTATTGGTGGGTTGATACAGGGTGTTATGAGCAATAGCAAGCTGGTGAAATAGAAGCTGATTTTGAAACTCTAGCCATCCTAGTTGCTTTACATTAAGACAATGATGAGTTCTAAAAGGAGAGCCAATGGCAAATCTAGCAATATTATTATAGGAGATTGCCAATTTGTTGAGATTGTTTTTTGAAAGATTAGTGTATATAGGTGAAGCATAGAATAGAGTGGAGATTAAGTCAGTTCTGGCTATAGCGGTCCTGGTTAATGGTGTAAGAAAGGGTTTGATTCTATAGAGAGACCCCAATTTCTTGTTGACTGATTTTATTGTGTTGTTAATATGAGTATCAAAGTTAAGGTTGCTATCTATTGTTATTCCTAAGAGTTTAGTGGTTGGGTCAGGAGATATGAGAGTGCCATTATTAGATATGAGTGAGAAATAAGCTGGGGTTGACTTTCGGTCAGAGTGAAAAGTAAAAGTTTAGTTTTTTGGGGGTTCAGAAGGAGGCAGCGGTTTAAAAAACATTGTTCTACTGTGTTAAATGCTTTTTGGGTAAGGGACTGTAGTTCAGTTGGAGAAGAGGTTGAATAAATTATAGTGGAGTCATCTGCATACTGAATACAGGTGGACTGAGGAATTGCTGAGTGTAGGTCATTAATTAAAATGGAAAATAGGAGTGGGCCTAATATGGAGCCCTGAGGAACACCAAGGGAAATGGGGAGCTGTGTAGATAGATTATTATCCCATAGCACAGCCTGCTGTCTATTGTCTAAGTAAGATTTGAACCAATTTATGGCTAGAGGTTCAAGTGAAAGGAATTTCAGTATATTTAAAAGGAGCTGGTGATTAACCATATCGAAAGCTTTAGATAAATCAATAAAGACTGCAGAGGAAAAAATATTGTTGTTACGGGTTTTGTTAATGCTGTCTGTAAAGGATAGCAGGGCAGTGGTAGTACTGTGGAATGGTCTAAAACCATGTTGACAGTTGGCAAGTAAGTTATTTTGGATTTGGTGGTGAAGTAGTTGCTTGTGGATGCATTTGTCTATTATTTTTGCCAGTGGAGAGAGTAAAGCTATAGGACGATAGTTTGAAAAATCGTTAGAGTTCCCACCTTTATGTAGGGGGATAATTTGAGAGATTTTCCAGATAGTTGGGATAGTTCCTAAACTTATGGTTCTGTTAATCAGAATGGAAATGGGATAGGCTATGGCTTTATCTCCTTTTTGCAGATATTCTGCTGGTAGTTGGTCAGCAGGGGGGGGTGGTAGGTTTTAGTGTTTGGAGAAGAGAGCAAATGAAGGAAGTAGAAACTGGTTGTAACTGAAATGATGGAAGTGGGCTAGTAGTAGAAGTAGGCATATCTGAGGTACCCGGAGATAGTTGACTAGCAAGAGTTTGGATGGCATCTGTGAAGAAAGAATTGAAGGTGTTGGCAGTTTGTGTGGGATTCTCAAAGTTAGAGTCTTGTGGGTTAAGTGTGATAGATTGACCTGGGTGTAGTAGTTTGTTAATGCTAGTCCAAAACTTTTGTGGTTTCTTTTGGTAAGTTTGCTGTAGTTGGAAGTAAAAGTTTTTTTTATCTAAGAGGATAGATTTTTTTGTATTATTCCTAAGTTGTCTAAAGTTTTGGTGGTATGTAGGATTCTTAGTAGTACGCCAGTTTGCTCAGGATTTGTTTCTAAGAAGGATTTTTTGCCTAGTAACTTTTGAGAGTCATGGGGCAGGTTTAGCCTTATTTCTAATAGAGCGTGATGGGGCGTGGTGGTCAAGGATGGCTAAGAATGTGGAATTAAAGCATTCCATTGCTTCATCTAGTGGGAGAGATTTTAGTGGTGACCAATTACACTGCTTAAGTTTTGTTTGGAATAGTTCAGGGTTAAAATGTTTTTGGTCAGTATTTTCTTGAAGGTATTTGGGTAAGTTAGGTTGGTTTTATGTCCGATAATATAAGTTAGTGAGTGGTCACTTAGATCATCAGGGAGGGTTTTGTATGTTTGGTGAGGAGAATTAGTAAGAATCCAATCTAAGTTACTTTCTTTGTTATTGGGTTTATTAATCCTGGTTGGGGAGGTAATAGTTTGTGAGAAGCCATATAGGTTAATATGGGTGGTAGGGCGGTACAATACTACAGGACTTCTAGTCGATATTAAAGCCTCCAAGGACTATAGTTTCTTGTGGGAGATTAATAGAAAGCCAGTTTAGGATATTTTCAAGGGTATTAATATTGTTTCCAAAAGGAAGGTAGATACAAATGATATATATGGATTTACATGTGTTGACCTGAAATTTAGAAATGAGAATTTCAGCAATATTGTCCAAAGGTGGTCTAAGGTTTGCAGTAGTAACCTGCAGCTCTGCTTTATAAAGGATTGCTACCCCCCTCCCTTTTTGGCTGTGTGGTCTAGTCTCAGGATATTGTAACCAGGTGGGGTGACTTCATTGTCTTTAATTGTAGGTTTTAGCCATGTTTCAGATAAACATGGAATGTCAAATAGGTGGACTTTTAGGAGGGGGTGGAGGTGGGCAATTTTGTTGTTAATACTACATATATTGAGATGTGCTATATAGAGTGAGTTAGAAGGTCTAGTAGGGGCTTGGGTACTAGCGATGTTAGGGTTGCTTTGTTCAGTGGCAAAAGTATTGTTTGGGCCGGGGTTAGGATGAATGTCCCCGTCTGGCAAGGAGTTGAGGTCTATTCTATTTATAGGGTTGTGAAGCTTACAATAATAGTAAAGTGATTTCCTAACATTTAGATTGATATACTTGATGTGGGCCAGTCTATGATATTTGGCTTGTTGGTAGCAGGGTCTGGATGTGATGTTGATGTAGTTTTGGGAGATAGCTAGTAGTGGTGTGGAAGTGAATTTGGAGGGGAAGAGAATGTTGGGGTATAATGGTTGTTCATAGGAGGTTAGTAGATAGGCAATAGTTAGAGGAGGTAAGAGTAAGGCCAAGATTAATAGTTTTATTTGGCTTGGGATGGGTAATATAGCCATTATCTTAGTTTAAAAAGTGGAACAAAATGGAGGTAAGGTAGTATCAACAGGTGAGGAGATGTAATAAGGAGGGATGGGAGGTAGGGTAATATCAACAGGTGAGGTGATGTGACAAGGAGGGTTGGGAGTGCTAATGAGGTGGGCTGCTAGATTGGAGCAGATGTGATGGGGTGTGGTTTAGAGGAATAAATGTAGGAGCACTGGGGGTGGGTGGAAATTGGGTGCAGGGTAGGGGAGCGGAGTGAGCCCGCAGGGCGAACGGAGTGGGTAGAGACAAGTGAGTGGAACAGCCAAGGTGAACAATCAGTGGAATGCTGACTGTTAAAGGTAAGTTAAGTTGAGGTAGGTGTAGAATGAATAAGAAGTAGAGTGGAAGAGTTCCAAGGAGGATAGTGGGTAATTACAGCAAAACAAGAGGTGTATGAAAGGACGATAGTAGCAAGGTATAGACAGCAGACAGTAGAATAAGTATTTTCTGGGATAGTGGGATAGACAAAAGATAGGGACTGGATAAGGGTGCCACCTAGTGGACTGGGAAATGTATTACAGCAGTAGTATTTTCTGGGGAAGGCTGGTCTAGGGCAAAATAAGACAATCTGTTCAGCTAGGGGAGGTAGAGATAAAGGAAGACAGGGGCTATACTTTAACTACAGGATA
Organism: Protopterus annectens; assembly: GCF_019279795.1. NCBI lineage: Eukaryota > Metazoa > Chordata > Ceratodontiformes > Protopteridae > Protopterus > Protopterus annectens. The sequence goes on along the minus strand of NC_056730.1, from coordinate 458,304,096 downwards.
CAGAGGGGTATGGCTGCTGGCTGACCAGGCTGAGAAGCTTTTAATTACAAACAACAAGGAATAAGCATGCTACAAATTAGCTTTAAAGCTAGTATGAGGAATACACATACTTTCTTCTTTCCTTTCTTGGAAGAGCACAGGGGTACACTTATAGGGTGATGTTGCAGCTGGTAAGGTAGGATGGGTCCTTAGTTGCCAGGTGGATTCTTAACTCCTAGTGGAGGGTCGGCAAGCTGGAGAGCTGTGAGCAGTTAACAAGACAGCAAGCAGAGAGGAAGGAGAAACAAAAATCCTTATTAAGTTATTTCAGAGAAAAATGCCTGAGCAAATACATAATCTGCCACAATTATACATTCATCCCACAAAGCTGGTTGTAGTACAGGGAAAGATAAAATATTCTGCATTTTAAACAGTCATGCAATAATGTCAGAAACTATGGGATAATTAACAACTTGTTTGGTCTGTATCTATCTTAGGTACCTTTATATAGTCAAAGCACAGCTAAATAACTCACTGAATGCTACAGACCCAAATACAATTGCAGTTAATGTAGATCTGTATCTAGTTTGGTACATTTAAATAGTAAATACACTGTAAAAAGTTCACAAAATACAACAGGCTCTAGTATAATTGCTATTAGACAGTTTGTATATGTGTTAAAACAGTCTTATCGGTTCAGTGTTTATCTGGCTAACAGCTAGTTGCGGTCATATTTCATGGTCCTATCTTAAGTAAAGACGCCTGCTGATGCAGTAATATAAATCACATAATCCTAATGATTGAAGGTTGTGCTTATTTAAAATATCTAAAGCATTGCAGAACAACTTGTTTTTTATGCCGTTTACCTGTCTAGAGGAGCTGAGTTAATTAGTATTATACACTATGCATTTGCAGAGACCTGGGTTATCTAGAAGCTGCTCCACGTGTGTTGTTAAAGTTTATGCATTGTTTGGTAGACGCGCATGCTATGCAGGCGATAAACAAAACAAAGATTACTCCTATGTCCGCTCGTATTGCCAAGAGTACAAGCAGTTATAAGTAGATTCTGATTGTGGTTACGCCTATGCAAGCAATAAAATAAATATTGCTTACTACTAAATCCCCACGTACTGTCAGGAGCACATACAGATTTCAGTAAGTTCTGATTGTGTTTACGCCTATAAGGATGAAACGTCACTACTTATGAGTGCCGTGGAACATGAAAAAGCCAAATTACGTCTTGCCTAGTTCCAGAGCTGAGCTCCCGTTTGGTACCAGGGTAGCATATAGCACCCCCAATTAGATAAAGCGTTTGCAAGTGGTCAACAGGTACAACACAAGACCTAGTCACATTTAGAACATTCCAGGGGATTAGGCATCGAAACTAACATTTAAAAATATATCGGCAGTCATTCAGGGCTATCTAAGTTTCCCCAGTGCAACTCCACATGGAAAACGCTACTACAGCTGTACGTGGAAGGTTAAATGCCAGCCAGCACAGTGATTAGCTATAATAGCATAGCAGAATGTATGATGTGTACAAAAATGGCTGATCTAGAAAACATACCAATATTAACAATCACAATACAGTCACTTACAAAGGATGAAAAGCACAGGGGCCAGGAGCACACAGCAGCCAAGGTATATCCTAGATATTAAAGATGGCGCCAGGAGGGGCAGGTAGTATATATAGGATTTGAGAGGATATGAGGTAGATGGGGAGGGGGAAAGGGGAAAAGCAGGTAAAAACTGGGAGGGGCTAGAGAAGAGAAAATGGGAAAGAAAGATAGGGGTCAGTTATCTAGGAATGAGAGGAGGATAGGGAAAAGGGGAGACAGAGCAGTGTAATAAAAGCAGGGAGTCGTAAGGTGAGGGAAAATAAAGTGGTAATTAGGTTAGAAGTGTGTGGTATTCACAGGTCAAGGTATATGGGTAGAGACAAGTGAGTGGAACAGCCAAGGTGAGCAATCGGTGGAATGCTGACTGTTAAAGATAAATTAAGTTGAGGTAGGTGTAGAATGAATAAGAAGTAGAGTGGAAGAGTTCCAAAGAGGATAGTGGGTGATTACAGCAAAACAATAGGTGTATGAAAGGACAATAGTAGCAAGGTATAGACAGCAGACAGTAGAATAAGTATTTTCTGGGATAGTGGGATAGACAAAAGATAGAGACTGGATAAAGGTGCCACCTAATGGACAGGGAAATGTATTACAGCAATGTAAATGTAGTTTCTGTTAGCCTGGGAACCCAGGGAAGTGTGAAGAATGATGTAATATGAACCAGGAATGTGATTTTAAAAACAGAGAGAATCAGAGAGCATTAAGCATCATTGTCTTGACCATCCAACTCACCAGCACTGTCTTGCTCTATATGTACGTTTATTTTAGACTTGAATTTTCTCTTAGAAATAGCTAGAAACTAGAAAGATTAGACTAAGTGTTTTTCTGTGCTGTCAGAGCTGTACTACTGAATTACTGTAAGTATTTGTCTGTGATCCCTGTACTCCTGAGTAGCACTGTGTAATAAAAAGTATTGTCTTGTGTTTTGACTATTTATTATTAAATATTTTAGAGCCTTTCAACTGTGGCTGTTTTTGTAGAGATAATTTAAGCTCTTTAGAGTACTTGCATGCCTTTCATAAATTATACAAAGCCACTTCAATAGCTTTAGCCCTGGGCTATACTACCAGTTGGATAATAATATTGCACAGTAATAATTGGACACCCTTTTAAGGGCCTTTGAGTAGCTGATAAGTATTAGTGGGTGGTGGCAGCTGGTACTACCATATAGTCTGGGAAAATGGGGCGCAGCTGGAGAATCTGTGCCAGCCTTCCCCAGGAGTATCTGTGTGGTTGTATAAACTCTTTTCAATGTGTGTGTGTTTGTGTGCGTGTGTGTGTGTGTGTGTGTGTGTGTGTGTGTGTGTGTGTGTGTGTGTGTGTGTGTGTGTGTGGGTCAGCTGTTTGGGCAGGGACATGAAACACTGGTTGGACAGAGAGGGTGCTGGAGGTTTTAGCTTGCCCACTAGGCTGAGATCTGGACCTTATAGCTGTGCCAGTGGGGAGTCTTATTGGGGACCTGGAGATCAAGAAAGCGACCTGCCCTGGACTGACTGTGATCTCTGTGTGCTCTTAAGGAAAATTTAATTTTACTGTGTGTATTTATCCTTTCCTCCTATATGAGACACCTCTCACTGGTGTTAGTGGTGAGGATTGAGGCTCCTTGATTGCTGGGCCAGGCCACGGGAGTCACAAAGTTGTTATAGTATGTACCACTGGGATAACTGGAGTACTCCATCCCCAAAGGTGTATTTCACAGTGAATGACATCAACAGGATTTCCAAAGTAGGGTATTTGAATTGTAGTGAGTGTGACTAGCCTAAAATGCATTGCTCCCTACACAGACATAGAAACACACACAAAACATCCAAAACTGCCATGTGTGGGAATAGAACCCCTACCAGAGTTCTATATCACACTACAACATAGGTTCATAGGTTCATAGGTTCATACTAGGCTATCTGCCCTAGGGCATTTATAAGCCTAGCCAAAGTGTGTATGGCTTTCGCCACCCATTTTAAATTAATTTTGCTATGCCCTTTTTCAAGGTTAGTATACTGTGCCTCTGTCTAACAGTGACACAGAAATGATACCCGGGGTAAACCTACGATCTCAAATCCACTCATCAAGATTCCTCTTGAAGAGAGTCAATGAGGGACTCTGCCTAACATGGACTGGGATTTTGTTCCAGAGTGAAGGGAGCCTCTGGGTTATGAATCTGTCCCTCCAGCATGTCCTATTTATTTCAGTGCTGAGGTTCAAGTCCCTCGAGCACGTAGCTCGATGGGATTTGGATTTTCTGAGGTGCAGCATGTCCATTAATTCCGGGTTGGACATGGCTTTATATGTCAGGCACAGATCGCCTCTGAGCAGGCGGTATAGAGCTGGAGTTTCTTTAATCGGGCAGCATACGGCATCTGTTTGAGCCCCTTGATCCTCTTGGTGAGGTACTTTTGGGGTCTTTCCAGTTGCTGCAGGTGTCTGGTAAGGTACATCCCAAAAGGGGCATTGTATTCAATTATGGGCCTGATGAGGGATGAGTAAAGAGGCACGATGACCTCCCCTGATCTAGATGTGAATCCCTTCATGATTAGGTGGGCTATATAAAATGTTTTTCTAACCACTTTGGCCATGTGGTTGTCAGATGAGAGATTGCTATCAACTTGGGTCCCCAGGTCCCTAATTACTTCTTCTGTACGTAATGGATTACCACCTATGTGGTAATTTCTGGGCACTTTGTTTTTGCCAAAGGAGATGACTATACACTTTTTGGCATTTAGCTTGAGGCCATGGCTCTGGCACCAGTTGTCTGTTTCTATGAGGCCCTTTTGGAGGATGCTTGTGTTGGCTGGAGAGTCTATTATGGCACCCAGTTTGCAGTCATCTGCGAACTTGGTCAGCCACAGTCCTTCCATGTTGGTCTGTACCTCCGAGAAATATATACCAAACAAGAGAGGTCCCAGGACTGAGCCTTTTGGGACGCTACTTGTAACTGGTTTGGAGTTTGACATGGCTCCAGCTATTCTAACCATGTGGGTTCTGTCCTTGAGCCAGTTTGCAACCCATCTAGTGACATAGGGGTTTATATTTAAGCTGGTGAGCTTATCTATAATGCCCGAGTGGGGTATTGTATCGAAGGCTTTTGCGAGGTCCAGGTAGGCTGTGTGGACCACCTTCCCCTTGTCAATGGCCTTGGTGACTGTTTCAAAGAAATCGACCAGGTTTAAGAGGCAGGATCTGCCCTTAACAAAGCCAAACTGGGTAGGATCCAGTGTCTGTAGGTCCCCAATATCTTTATTTATAAGGTCCATGATGATCCTTTCCATAGCTTTGCAGACCAAGCTAGTGAGACTTATGGGGTGATAGTTTCCAGGATCCGTTGAGGCACCACCTTTGTGGAAAGGGACCACTGTTGCTGTATGCCACTCTTTGGGTACATATCCTGCAGTAAGGCTGAGATTGAACAGTAGTTTTAGGTTTGGGTTTAGCTCTTCTTGGAGTTTATGTAGGACGCAGCTCGGGACACTGTCTGGTCCCATTGATGCTGTGTTTCTTGCTTTGGAGAGGGCAGCTCTTACCTGAGCATCTGAGATGTCAGGGGGACAGCACTCTGCTGGGATAGATATTAGCCCTTTTGGTGGGGGGGGAGTTTGCGCTGAACCTGTCAGCTAGGATGTTGGCGCATCCTATAACATGAAGCTGTTATAGGACACACTACAGGAATTACTGGAGTACTCCTTCCCCAAAGATGTATTTCACAGTGTATGACATCAGCAGCCTTCCCAAAGTAGGGCGTTTGAATTGTAGTGAGTGTGACTAGCCTAAAAAGCATTGCTTTCTACAGACACACACACACACACACACACACACACACACACACACACACACACACACACACACACACACACACACACACACACACACACACACACTTGCCATGTCTGGGATTAGAACTACTACCTAAAATTTTTATTGCACTACAGCAGTATGCAGTTATAGGATGTGCCATGAGGATTACAGGACTACAGCTTTCTGAAAGGTGTATTTCATAGTGAATGACATCAGCAGCCTTTCCAAAGTAGGGCATTTGAATTGTAATGAGTGCGACTAACCTAAAAAGCATTGCTCTCTACACAGACAGAGACAGACACACACAATTGCCATGTCTGGGATTGGAACTCCTGTCTAACTATTTTATCACATTACAGCAGTTATAGGATGTGCCACAGAGATTACTGGGCTGCAGTTTTCTGAGAGGTGTATTTCATAGTGAATGACATCAGCAGCTTTGCCAAAGTAGGGCATTTGAATTGTAGTGAGTGTGACGTAACTAGCCTAAAAAGCATTGCTCTCTACACAGACAGAGACACACACACACACACACACACACACACACACACACACACACACACACACACACACACACTTGCCATGTCTGAGATTAGAACTCCTACCTAACCATTTTATCACACTAGAGCAGTATGCAGTTATAGGACGTGCCACAGAAATTACTGGGCTACAGCTTTCCGAAAGGTGTATTCCACAGTGAATGACATCAGCAGCCTTGACAAAGTAGGGCATTTGATTTTACGTGCATGTGACTAGCCTAAAAAGCATTGCTCTCTACACAGACAGAGACACACACAAAGTTGCCCTGTCTGGGATTAGAACTCCTACCTAACTAGTTTATCACAATACAGCAGTGTGCAGTTATAGGATGCGCCACGGAGATTATTGGGCAACAATTTTCCCAAAGGTGTATTTCAAAGTGGATGACCTCAGCAGGTTTGTCATAGTAGGGCTATGGGGAGGGCAGTGTGTTTGCATGGGTCATAACCCATTCATCTAGAGGTTGACACACCACATGCAGGCATATGCAGGGTTATATTCCACAGGTACGTGCATACAGCTGCTAGATGACTACTTTCTTGTACAGTCATGATGCACATGATGATACACTTGCACCACATAGTCTGTAATGCTGACAGATGCCAGTGGCTAATATCTACAGTGAGTGACATCTGAACCTCATGTGGTTGAAGCCATTAGGCTGTGTTCTGGGTGGGACAGGCCTCATAATGGATGGCTCCTTGTCACAGCCTCTCTCTTCCACACATCTAGGTACGTCTACTTTTGGCTTATTATAGTGTGTTGTCCTTGGATATATGTCTGTATTCCTATCTAGTGTGTGTGCAAAGCATGAGTGGTGCATACTGAGGAGTTTCTGCACTAACATCTGCAACTGCCAGATATGTCTGGTCCACTGTTGTTTGCAGACATGAGCTTCATTTGTTTAAGTGTGTGAGCATGCCCAGTATGCCCTTCTGTATTGAATGCGTGGATCGATTCCAGGTAGTTTGTACTCCAGTGCAGACCATTGTGTTGTACACTTGCAGGTAGCAAACTGTTTCTGCAGGGTATCCGTCAATCATTTGACAATATGAGGACAGTGTGTACTGTAGGTGATTGTGTCTGTGTTGCTTCCGCTACATGGTACTGCTGTTAGCAGAGATATTCAGATGTGTACTGTTACACACTATGATGTTTTCTGTCCTCATGTGCTGTCAGGTGGACATTCCTGCTCACAGTGATGACTTGGGGGACAGGGGTGACTGCAGCTGTGTGCAGTATTGTGGGCAGATGCCTAAATATTCACGGTAGGTTATGCCATCCTGGAGGGGGAGCTGCAGACACTTGCTGCTGGGTCTGTGTATCTGGTTCAGCACCTTGGTACAATGCTGGCAGAGGATCCCATACTTTGTACATCCATCAACATGACAGTATGGCCTTATATTGCTATGGCAATACATCACAGCTGTACAGATTCACACAGGTTACCCAAAGGCAGAGGCCATGAGTCAGGACATTACCCCTATTGTGGTATACAGGCATGTATGTAGCCACCCATTTATGTGTTTACAGCCGGGGATAGTGGGTGCACACAGCTTTGTGTCAGACCATGCACATTCCATGCTGCCCACACTCCCACCCCCTCTGTTATTCTATCCTCTCCCTTACATTATGCATACATTCTCTAATACTTTCACTAAGGTTATCACCCCATCACAGCTGTGTGCTGGTGTTGGTCCACAGTTCATGCAGTGGGACATGGTGGACATGTTGCTGTGGTTTGTCCACATGGCCCTGCATATGACTTATGTGGAGTGTGTTGTGCTGTTATTTGGGTGTCCATGACATAATATGCATTGGCAGTACGTGTGAGACACAGACCCTAGGCAGAGGCCTGTGGGCCATTAGGCTTTGATATGGGCCAGATGTGGCAGGCCATTGCATTCTGTCAGCCCTACAGTCTCAGACAGCCATACGGTATATTACCCTGGGGTGACATGGTAGGTGTGCTAGCTGCTCATGCCAATACCTTCTATCAGTCTTGATCAGGTGGTGTGGATGCTGGCAGGGTGCTACCTACAGCTAGCAACACACCTGCATGGAACACCTGCAATTCATGCTTCATTATTTTGCTATTGCCATATACAGGTGGGGTCATATTATACCCATTCCTCACAGCAGGGGTACAACCAGAGAGGTACCTGTGGGTGGCATTTGCGCGAGCTGGGTGCATGTGTGCTATGGACACTACTTGCATCTGGCACACAGATATGCATTGGGCATTCCAGTTATACTTGAATGTGCAGGTACATCAGCTGTTTCCCAATACATCAGTCCTACCTTCTTTGTGATCTGCGAGTGTTTGGGCAGACAACACCGGTATCACCTACTACAGAACCAGATAACGTGATGCATACCTGTATGTACAATTCCAAGGGTGTGTCCATTTCACAGTGACACAATATATACTGTATGTCTGGGGTACTTTCCCCTATGTACTGCTTGTATATCTAGCCCAACAGCCATGCCATGTCAGTCTTTCAGATGGTGACACATATTTCCACAATACATTTACAACGGCTTACTGCTAGCATGTGTTGTACTGGTGGGTATTGTCTTTGGCACTGCAGTTGTGAGGACTTGTCCCTGTCATCAGCAGTAGTGGGCAATGGCCACCAGGTCTTACCTCAACATGCATACATACTGACCACTCTCACACAATATGAAACATATACCAACCTAACACACACATACCTGCATATTGTGCAGATGCTACCACCTATCCTGCTACCTTGGCCACCTTTGTGCATCTGTGCTCCACTGGTATTATGCCTACACATACATGTTACTACATTTCTACATAGGGTTGTGGGGGGGCACACCTGACTGTTACGACGTGTGTACATCGGATTGGGGGGCACACCTGACTGTTACTACATTTCTAAGTAGGGTTGGGAGTAGCACACCTGACTGATACTACATTCCTACACAGCATTGTGGTAGGGGGACACACCTGACTGTTACTACATTTCTAGGCTGGGTTGGGTGAAGGGGCACACCTGACTGTTCCTACATTTCTACATAGGATTGTGTGGGGATAGACCTGACTGTTTCTACATTTCTACACAGGATTGGGGGGAGCACACCTGACTATTTCTACATTTCTTCACAGGACTGGGGGGCACACCTGACTGTTTCTACATTTCTACACAGAATTTGGGGGGCACTCCTGACTGCTACTACATTTCTACACAGGATCGTGAGGGGCACACCAGACTGTTACTACATTTCTACACAGCATTGGGGGGCACACCTGACTGTTTTTACATTTCTACGTAGGATGGGGGGCACACCCAATACTTGTACACATTTGCTATGACTGTACTGGTATGTCAGGTACTCCATTTCATTCTTTATTCTAACCTATCATGCTGACTAGAGGCATATCAGTGTACTACAGGTCTTAGCTTTGATTGACCTACATATTAGTTTCTGACTTCCTACCCTTCAGAACTAACATCCCACTGCCTGACCTGCTGTACTCTGTCTGTGTAGGTGTTGGGGGGGGGGGGGGTTACCATAGCACAGCCTTTGTTTGTGCTTGTCTACACCTGTCCTGCTGGCTGAGACTGTTGTTGGGTATGTGAACCTCCCTGACTGGCATGTGTGAGTCATATGGACACATGTGGCCCAGCACATTTCTTGCAGTGGGTTTTGTTGCTCTGTGTAGTACTGGCTAGTATGGTGACACCAGTATTTGTTACAGATCTCATGGTGCCACTATAGGTGCCTACTATCTGCTGGCATACCATTCAGCCACACGATTCCCTTGCATGCTCACATCCATACCATAAACACAGGTAACAACACATTCTACTCCATTCGGCAATTGGTAGGTTGAGTGACTTACCTTGTGGGTGTCTCAGTATTGAAGGTGGTGCTGCAGGGCTGCCTATGTCAGATGCGCATATTACACTCCCTACACATGGTTGAGCACAGGTAGTGTTATGTTTGGCATCCTTTTTACTGTATGTGAAAGTCACAGAGAGGTGTTATTCCCTGGGTCCCTCCTGTGTCAGTGTATGTGCTATGCATTGCCTCTTTGCCAAGGCCAGGGCATACTGGGCATGTCTCCTTCTGCCTACTTGGGCAGGCTCAGATTGTTCCTCCTCCAAGTCACTCTATGCCTGTGCAGGCCTTGGCAATGGTGAGGGGCTGTGTGGGCCTGCCCCGTACTGTTCCTGCTGCAGCTGTTTCCGCAGGATCATATTGTGTAGCATGGCACATACGATGACAATTTGGGTACATGTCACTGGTGAGTACTGCAAGGCTCCACCAGATGTGTCCAGGCACTGGAACCGTGACTTGAGCATCCCAAACACATGCTCTATTATAATTCTGGTCTGTGTGTGTGCCTCATTATGGAGTTCTTGTTTGAGTGTGTGTGCATTTATGATGGGTGTCATCAGCCATGGCTCCAGTGCGTATCCAGCATCCCCCACTAGGTGACCGTAAGGGATGTCCCCACTGGCAAATCTATGGTACAGCTGCATCAGATGCCAGATGTGGGAATTGTGATAGCTTCCAGAGCAGCCTGCACACACATCCATGATTATGCCCTGGGCATCACACACAACCTGGCAGTTGATGGAGGGGAAGCCCTTGTGGTTGATGTAGACCCTACCCCGCTTACCAAGTGGTGCTTTGATGCATATGTGCATGCAGTCTATAGCACCCACTACCTCAGGGTATTCTGATATTTGGTGGAACAGTTGCATATTGCTGGCCAATGCCTCATGGGTGTTGGGGAAATATACGTGCTCACTGGCATGTGCTGACATGGCATCCAGGAACTGGTGGAGTGCATTGGATGCTGATGTCTGTGAGATCCCCATCATATCCTCATTTGGCCTTTGGAAGGTACCTGTAGCTAGTATTCTTAGGCCTATACATACCTTGGTATCCACTGGGATGGGTTCCCCTCTGTTAGTTCTGTGTGTCAGACGTGGCCGGCACAGCTCAGCAATTTCCTGTAGGAGGCCCCTGTCTACTTTATAGTGCTCCACTATCTCCAGCTCATGTAGCCCCTGGTAGGTTACCCTGGGTTTGTACACTCTTCTCTGTCTCCTCAATGTGGGTTGGTTGACAACATTCACATCCTCATCACCCTCAGCCTCTTCCACAAGTTATTGCATGATAGCTATTGCAGCCCCTATCATTTTGTTGTTTTGTTTGTTAAAACTTCTCCACTTGTGTACACCGGTGGTGTACAGTATGGGAAAAAACAGAGGGGAAGGTGTTTGAATAGTTTATAGTAGTGTTCTGGGCTGGGCTGGTCTGCTGCCTGTGTAATTGGCTGATTTAGATACATTTCACCTGCCAGCTATGCTAGTTCTCCTAGATTACCTTCCTACTGCTGTTTTCCCTTCCGATTGCCTTCCTGTTTAAGCCTGGGGTGTGCCATGCAAACACAGTGCTCAAATGTGCACAGTACTGATATTTCCTGGTTTACTTTTTTTTTTAAAAAAAACGGTGCGCAGTGTGCATGCCCACTTAGGCAATGTAAAGAGTGCTAGACAGCCTCAGACACACCCCCTTGCCAAGCTGTGCTAAGCTAGGAGTAAACCTGAACCACAGGGCTCCAATCTGTTTAAAGTATGCCTGACACACACCCCTATGATGTCAGCTAACTCCTAGGCTTGCACCAAGCTATTTCTGCTCTTACATTGTTGGGAGCTGACTAGCATGCAGATGAAATCTGGGATTCACTATCATTCCCCTCATTTGCATAGGATTGTCTGCTAATGCATAGTTACATGTATCACACTGAGCCCCCCCCCCCCCCCATTAGCAACCACTATTCACTGGCCATGTTGTCTACTGCCTGCCATTGACTATAATGGCAGAATAGTGATTTTAGTTAGAATGCTTATTTTAGGTTTATTTTCTTATTTCCCCCTATCCCATTTGCACACCGCTGCCCTACGCTTAAACAGCCTAGATTGGCTAAAAAAAAAATAAAAGTTGATTTTTATTTTCAACTGTTTTCCATGCCAGTGGCCTTATACGTGGCCATCGGCATGCTTTCTAAATAATATCCACCCTTTTTTTGGAGCTGTCATGGCTCTGTTTTGAAATTTGCAGAAATGTACTCCGTTACTAGCGGAGTATATTTCTGCAGATTACACTAGTCCTGCACGGCCGGTTTCCAGCTTCCTGGATCGCAAATTCATCTCATTTGCATGGGTTTCTCAGCACGGGATGAGTCCGTGCAGGACTAGTGCAGGAGCGCTCATGCACATCCCTACAGGTTATTCCTGGATCGCACGGCAGACATATTGCCTGCTGGAGCTTCTGCACCAATCCTGCATGCAGTGCAAGGCTTGCAGAATCCAGGGGATTGTTTTGATATAGTGAAATATCACTGCAAGCTTTCTGTTATGCTGATGTTTATGAATGAAACTGGAAGTTAAACATAAAATAATATATTATTCAGTTATTCAATGAGATATAATATAAAGTTTCCCATTGCAAAAGGAAAAAAAACCCTTAGAGTGAAGAATCACTGTTGGTAAAAACATAATGTAAATTAATTTTATAGGGATGTCAAAAATCCTGTGATCCATCTGGTTTTCAGCATTCTGAAAGCTCAAAGTTATTATGATTATTAATCCACTTTACGCATTAAAATTACCGAGCTTCAGAAGTGATCAGAAATTATGATGTGGTTTCAACATTACACAATAATCAACACATTTAAATAAGTCCTAAAATGCAATTATTTCAATAAAAATAAATATGTGAATTAAATGGTTCTACTATAAGCACTCAAAGACCACTGTCTCAAAGCTAGGGACTTGAGCATCTTTTAGCACATACAGGCTGCAACTCAAGCTTGAACTCAAATATGCTTTCAGGCAAGCAGCTACCACATCTTATCCGAACACATTTGAGTTTGAGTGAGGCAAATGTTGCAACTGTAGGGATAGAGTAAGTGGGGGATTTTAGGGTTAGGGAATGGGTGTGTGTGAGGTGAGATTAGGGAATTTTATGGTTATAGAGTTATGGAGTGGGAAAGGAGTCTTAGAATTAGGGTGTGGGGGGTTAGGTTTAGAGAATGGGAAGGAGGTTTAGGGTTTGGAAATTGCAGTGAATTTAGGTTTAGAGAGGATGGAGTTTTAAGTATAGGGATATAGACAATAGGCAAGAGGGGGCTGGGATTTATTGGAGAAAATTGGCAAAGGAACCAAGGTATTGGGAGCAAATAACTACAGAGGGGAAGATGATAGAATGGGAAGACACCAATAATTTATTTGGACTGCAGGTTAGAGATTGCCTTCCTTATCAAGGATTGATATCAGAATATAGGCAAAGAGAAAGAGATGGGGGGGGGGGTTCTAAATGAAAGACCAACAATAGCTGAGTTTATAGTAGAATCTAGAACAGAAGCTGCCATTAAAAAAGGAACAATTAGTAGAGCATATACAATATTAAATGATAACTATAAAAATCAAGCAGAAGAGGCTTGAAAGGATTGGGAAGAGAAATTGGATAAGCAATTCACAAAGAAACAATGGGAGGATGTATGTAAGTCTCCCAAATATACAACAAAATCTAGAAGATTTAGGATTTTTGCTTGGAAATGTTTACATAGCTATTTTTATACCCCAAGTAGACTCTAGAGAATTTTTCCTCAGGCAGACATGTATGATGGGGAGAAAGATGTAATTGAGAACATATTTTCTGGGAATGGGGTGAGTTGACAGACTTTAAGGATTCCCTGTGGGATGCACTGTTGGAGATGCTGGGTGGACAGATTGGTGTGATGAGGGAGATGATTTTTCTGAGCTATGATACAGAATCAGAATTGCCTAGACATGGTTAGGCCTTGCTTTGTCTAATTATGATGGCTGCCAAAAAAGCAATTACTAGAAAATGGAAATCAAAATCTAAAACCAACTATACTGGAAGTAGTGAATATAGTAACAGAGATAAAACAACTGGAATTGAGATCTTTAGAAAAGGGTAGGAGGAAATTACATAAGAAAAAATGAAATTGTGTGAACAATACATACAGGGGAAGAATGAGGTTTACAAAAGGCAGGACTTAAATGAGCTTTGCAATGTTTGACTGAAAATGATTGGTTAGATTATACATGATGTATAACGTCTGCAACTGGGAGTGTGTCAGTATGATCTGCAATGTAAAATGCTTGCAACTAGAATTGTGTTTTTTTTTTTTTGGAATTTATATGTATGATTGCCTATGTAGTAAGTGATGGTTTACTAAATATGTTTCCTGTTTTAAAAAAGGGGCAGGAATTGAATAATTTATGTAATGTTACTTAGGTTATATGATATATAGCAATATATGCAAAGTATAATGTTTGTAAACGTGAACTTGTTAATACAGTTTGATTACTTTTATATAAATATAATTTTGTCTGTGTCACATGCAGTAATTCAATAAAAGTGTTTAAAAAATATTGTAACAGAGGTAAAAGAACAGGAAGTGAGACCTTTAGAAAAGGGTAGGAGTTAACTGCATAGAAAAAAATGGAAATTGATGCAACAACACATAGAGAAAATGTTTTGGAAGAGGAATGAGGTTTAAGAGAAGGCAAGAATCAAACAATGTATACAATATTGGTTAGATTGTGCACCACATATATTGTAGTACATCCTATAATGTTTGCAAATGTGAAGTTGTTAACATGGTTTGATTACTTTTATATAAATATAAGTTTGCCTATGTCATAAGTGATAATGCAATAAAGGTGTTTAAAAATTATCATTTTTCAAATATCCCTTCAGTCACAGTCTGATGTCAGTTGTGGGGCTGCAAAAATATATTGAGGGTGGAATCACTGAATGTACCTCTAGACTGGAGGTGACTACACAAGATCTAGCATTTCCTCACAAAGAAACTGAGCATCTGGGAGTGGGTCGTGGTATGTGTTAAGTTAGTATGTTTATATTATATATAGTTTTACTGAGCATTCTGTTTAACTATATATGTTCGTATGTAAATGCAATATTTGCACATTTTCCTCCTATTCTTTATGATAGTACTCAAGTAACTATTCTAGTGATCATTATATTGTATTTATACATCCATTTTGAAAATTTATGTGCAGAGCAACATATAAACATTTGTAACATATCTGGCCTCAGTGTCCTGCACTGGATGAAAACATTGGCAGAACACGACACTGTAACAACATTTGCTCATCATATATCCCCCCTCTCCTCTTCTACATTGCATTATGGCCTGTAGTGTGCATGCATTCTTCAGACTTGGCTGTTTGCCCTTGCAAAGGGAAGCATATCCAAACGTGCACCTTCAAAGGACATACATCATTTTGCATTTCATGATTTAATTAAGGCATCAGTGCTGTTGGCTAATAATAATAAAGAGAGTGAATGATCGTATGTGTGCTCTTACACTGACGTCATTGGTGTGGCGAGGTCAAGAGAGGTCACATGACCATGTGCGTTATAATAAAGGAGGAAGCGAGGGTTGTTCCCCACTTCCGTTTTTAACCAGATTAATTGCCTTCACGTGTGTTTATTTTCCTCTGTAAATGTATGTCTAACCTGTCTTTCTTACCCTTAAGATGATACCACCAACAGGTTATCGGCCCAGGAGGAAAGTAGGAAGCCGATGGCGTAGACTATGTTTCAACAGAGATGAGAAGAATTACGAGTTGTGGGAGACAAAGTTTCTGGGACACCTGCATTTGCTAGGGCTGAAAGATGCCATTTTGCGAAATGTGCAGCAGGACACAGAGGACGACGAGAATGAGGAAGAAGGTGACGACGATGCTGAGAAAAATAAGGAGGCATATGCAGAGCTAATACAGTACTTAGATGACAAAAGTTTGTCCCTCGTCATGAGAGAAGCCACAGTTGATGATAGAGAAGTGCTTCAGATCCTGAGAGACCATTATGCTAGGAAAGGGAAGCCATGGGTAATTAGCCTATACACCGAATTAACAAGCCTCAAGAAGGCCACCAGTGAAAGTGTCACAAACTATATTATTACGGCTGAGATGGCCATTATGGCAATTAGAAATGCTGGAAAGAAGCTCAGTGATGGATTACTAATTGCAATGATTCTGAAAGGGATGCCTTAAACTTTTAAACCACTTGCAGTACACATCATGCAAGATGATGATAAGTTGAGCTTTGGTGAGTTCAAAACAAGGTTGAGAATCTATGAACATACCGAGAAATTTAATGCCAACATAAATAATGATAATGTGATGAAAGCAAGTGGCCTTGGGGAAAGAGTAAAAGCAGAGATTATATGTTATAACTGTGGCCAAAAGGGACACAAAGCACGAGAATGCCAGAGAGAATATAAAGGCCAGAGACAGTGGTGTAGCTTGTGTAAAAACTCTAGCCACAGGGACAGTAACTGTAGACGAAAGAAGAAGGACAATGTGAAACAAGCAACTGACGCAGATGATCACACATTTGTCTTCAAAATAAATGAGCATCAAATTCGTGGATTAAAACTGAAGGGATTAACGGTGGACACTGGCGCCACATCACACATAATTAACGACTTGAAAAAGTTTAAATACTTTGATGCAACTTTCCAACTGGAGGAACACATTGTGGAATTAGCTGATGGGATGAGAACCTGTGGGACTGCACAGAAGAGAGGTAATGCAGAGGTATGGCTGCTAAATACAGAGGAGAGCAAAGTAAAGGTGATGATGACTCGGGTGCTGTATATCCCAATGTATCCACAAAGCATTTTTTCTGTTAAGGCAGCAACGTCCAAAGGGGCCTTGATCAACTTTGAACAAGGCCGGGATCAACTCATCTATAAAAACGGCACCAGGTTTGACATAATTGAGTGTGATAGACTATTATTTAGACACATATAAAAATGGCACCAGGTTTGACATAATTGAGTGTGATAGACTCTATTATTTAGACATATATGATGAAGAAAACGATAGTGAGATACATTATGATACATCTCAGAGCTGTTATGACATTCAAGCGTGGCATAAAATGCTTGGTCACTGTGATTTCGAAGATGTGTCAAAATTAGAAAACGTGGTAAAAGGAATGAAAATTAAAGGTAAAGTTGAGAGACCTAACCTAGATTGTGAAACCTGTATGCAAGGGAAATTTGTACAGAGCAGAAACAGAGAACCAGATGCAAGAGCAAAAGCTGTGTTTGAACTAGTCCATACTGATTTGGCAGGCCCAATTGAGCCAGTAGTAAAAGATGGCTTTAAGTACACTTTAGCATTTACTGATGACTACTCGAGTGTAATATTAGTCTACTTTCTGAAAGTCAAGAGTGATACAGTCAAGGCAACTGAACAGTTTATTGCAGATTCAGCCCCTTATGGGAAGGTAAAATGTATCAGATTAGATAATGGCACTGAGTTCATGTCGAAAGACTTTCAATCACTATTGAGTAAAAATGTTATAAGACACGAAATGTCCACACCTTACTCACCCCATCAGAATGGGACAGCAGAGAGAAACTGAAGAACACTGTTTGAAATGGGAAAGTGTATGTTGCTACAGTGATTTACCTAAAGAGTTGTGGACATATGCAGTAATGACTGCTACTTTTATTCACAACAGATGTTATAACAGGCGTGTGGGGCAGACCCCATTCTTCATGCTAACAGGGAAGAAACCTGATTTTTCAAGGATGAGAGAATTTGGATCAGTGTGTTATGCATACAGACGAGATAAAAAGAAGTTAGACCCAAGATGTGATAAGGGGATTTTTGTCAGATATGATAAAAACAGCCCATTATATCTGGTCTATTATCCTGACACAGGAAGGGTCCTTAGATACAGGTTAGTCAAGTTCATTACTAAGAATGTAGCTGAATGCCAAATTCAGACAGGCCCAGAAGTAATGGATGAAGATCTTAATATCAGAAGAAGTGTGCATGTTAAGTCAGAATCAAAAGCTGACAGTCAAGACACAAAAATAAGGCAAGTAGAGGAAAGGCAGGATACATACTACTCTAAAAGAGAGAGAAAACCACCTGCATACTTGAAGGACTATGAGTGTAAAGTTGAAAACAACGATTATGTGACAGTTAATGTTGACTATTGTTACCGATTAATATGCAACACACCACAGAGCTTTAAAGAAGCCATAACTTTGTCTAACTCGGAAAAGTGGGTCAAAGCTATGAAGGAGGAACTTAAGTCTTTAAAAGAAAACAACATATTTACACTCACCACATTACCAGAAGATAAAAATGCAGTAGGGAGTAGGTGGGTTTTCACTGTAAAAGACAATGCAGATAATACTGAGACTTACAGAGCTAGATATGTAGCTAAAGGCTACAGTCAAGTTGCTGGTATAGACTATAATGAAACATTTGCACCAACTGCGAGTACGGCATCTGTACGAATTCTAATGCAGATGGCAGCTCAGTACGATTTAGAATTGCACCAGTTGGATGTACAAATGGCCTATTTACATGTTCCTATTGACTGTGAGGTGTATATGGAACAACCTGCAGGTTTTGAAAAGAAATCAAATAATGATGAAAAATTGGTTTGTTAACTGAATAAGTCATTATATGGATTGAAACAATCAGGGCGTAACCGGAACAAAATGTTGCATGATTATCTTTACGGAAATAGTTTTATCCAAAACCCCGCAGACCACTGTGTATACACTAGACAAGCTGATAATGAGAAAACAGTGCTAATTATATGGGCTGACGATTTCATTATAGCAGCTAGTGACAATGAATCAATAAACAATGTAAAGGAAGTGCTCAAAGCTAAATTTAAAATGAAAGATCTAGGAAAGCCAAGACATTTTCTAGGCATTGACTTTACCCAAAATAGTGGTAAAGTAAAGATGAACCAAAAGAGGTACATCACGAAAATTCTTGAGAAATTTGATATGTCTAATTGTAAAGTAAGAAATACCCTTTGGAACCAAACTTTGAATGTGACAGTGAATCTACAGATCCAAGAAAATATTGTGAGCTTGTGGGTAGTTTGATATATGTTATGACAAGCACGAGACCTGATCTTAGCTGGATTATAAGTAAACTTTCACAATATTTATCACAACTGAGTGATTCTCATTTAATGCTTGCCAAACGTGTTAAGATACTTAAAAGGTACATTGGACAGAGAGCTGTGTTACAAGAAAAGTGAAGGGAAACTTCAGCTTGTAGCATACAGTAATGCAGACTGGGCAACAGATCAAAATGATAGACGTAGTACAACAGGTTGTTGCTTTAGCCTCAATAGAGATGGGCCCATTATTTCATGGAAATCAAAGAAGCCACAAACGGTAGCTTTATCTACATGTGAGGCAGAGTACATGGCATTAGCAGCGACAACACAGGAGAGTTTGTACCTTGTGCAGCTGTTGAGTGGAATGGATGGAGAGTGCAAGTATGTGCCAGTAACAATATCTGAGGACAATCAAGGAGCAATCGCTTTGTCAAAGAATCCAGTAAGTCAACAGATATGTAAACATGTGGACATTAAGTATAATTTTGTCAGGTCAGCACTTAATGGTGATAAAATAAGCATTGAATATTGTCCAACAATGGTTGCAGATGTCTTTACTAAACCTACTACGAAGTCAAAGATTGAAAAGTTTATGTATTACGTATTTAGAATGTGAAGGAAAAGTTATCCAAAAATATGTTCTTAAAATGTATTTTGTATACAGCGTCAGAGCAAGTGGAGGTGTTGGCTGATAATAATAAAGAGAGTGAATGATCGTATGTGTGCTCTTACACTGACGTCATTGGTGTGGAGAGGTCGAGAGGTCACATGACCATGTGCTTTATAATAAAGGAGGAAGCGAGGGTTGTTCCCCTCTTCCGTTTTTAACCAGATTGATTGCCTTCACGTGTGTTTATTTTCCTCTGTAAATGTATGTCTAACCCAACTTTCTTACTCTTAAGATGATACCGCCAACAAGTGCTAATAAATGAGTCAGATGCCTGCTGCCTGTTCCTTGTATAAGCACTCAGGGGGCATCAATAGCCCTGTTTCATACAGCACACATGCATGTGTTCCCATCAGTTAATTTGACTTCCACATACTCTAAAATGGAGTGTGTTAGAATGTGTTGTGCTCTATGCAAAACAGTTTATCAGTTTTTATAAAATAGTGTTCTGCACCCTTGCTGCAGTCTTGCAGTGCAAATGATATACAGTGTTGTTTATCACAGCCTTTCAGTAATTCACATCTTCATATTTTCTTCTGTGCCTTTGCTTTTCCTGTTCACTCCTAAAACTGAAATAATGTGCACTTAACGTAGTTATATTACTTGCTTAGATGAGTTTGTTATTATGCATATTGGCTGTCCATGTCATTCAGTCCTTGTTCACGTTTGATCATCTCTAGACTGTTGACGGTTACATTTCAACATGTGCTTAAGCATGGTCCTTGACCCTTATGCCAGTGGCTTGGTTGAAAGCCATCTGGACTTGCGCTATATTTGTCTTTAGCTGGCTGTGCCAGGATTCAAGGTGTTCATGCACATGATGTCTTACTTGTGTCTGGTTTATCTTTGCTGTACCTTAAACAGTCATTTACTAAATTCTGCTGATACACACATGCTCACATGCAGTCTCCCTATATTGCTAAGCATTTGTACTGACTTTGTTGCCTGTTTAACTACTATAACTGGATAAGTACATGCTATGTAGCTTTACCATGTTGGCTATATTGCGACTAGTGAACCTTCAAATTTAAACTGTGACATTCAGTTCTAGTGTTTCTAATGTTGGCAAGCCAAGGTCCCAGCAGATGTTCTTGTTGTTCTAATTCAGGTTTTCCTGCACAAACTTCTTGAGAATGTCTGCTTTCTCACATGATGAAGAGAGTGGTATCACCATTGTTTCTTATGAATCACAATTATTCAGAATACTGATAGTTATGCAAAATGGCAGTTAGTACAAAGATTAAGGTTGCTTTCTATAGTTCAAGGTTTGATACCATTAGCCTACTGTGTGACTCGAGGCAAGTCACTTAACTGGTAGTGCTGTGGGGAAATGAGGTAAGGTTTCTCGGTGGTGTCCTAGACTGTACACATAGTTACAACCTATGAATCTATAAATACTGTGTGCCAGGACAATAGTATCTTTATTTATTTTTTTGTTTATTTCTTTAATTTCTCTTTTGTTGGCCAGACTAGTCCCATTAGGCTAGTGCCTTTTTTCAGGGGGCACTTGAGGTGGTATTTATTCTAGGGAAAATTTGGCCAGGGCTTTGGGAAACATACTCTTTTTGATAGGTGCTGTATCCACCTGTGCTACCACCAACTCAAGCAAATGGGACCTCAGTTTAATGTCTCATCTCAAAGATGATGCACTCAGGAGTACAACACTCCCACTCTCTTATGCTATGCTACAGTGTCAATAATCCATCTACCTGGTACAGGAAAAGAACCCACGGCCTTCTGCACCAAAGGTAAGTGTGCTATTTGTTATACCACTGACCGTACAATCTAAAACTTGAATGAGATTAATATAAAGGTGTGTTCCTTTTTGACTGCCATGTAAAATAAGGACTAACTGCATTACATCATAAACTTCCATAACACAGAATGCTTATCAGTTATAATTCAATATAATTAAACACATTTGCCTAACAACATGACACTTAAAGCAGCAATGTAACAAAAACAAGTGTTCATTTGATATTGTTCATTTATGAAAACTCCAGCCATCTGTCAGTTTTTCTTGATGCTACAATTTTTGACATATTATTGTTACGTATGAGCATGCCATAATTGTTGAATAGTTTTCGCATTCATAAAGACGTAAAACTTCATACGTAAATCTATTTCTAATCCTGTAACTGGCTAAACATGGTGAAACCAAAAGAGTAGATGAGGCTGAGGAAGGCTTACTCTTGGTGAAAGGGAGTTACTTTGGTATAACACCTATTTGCAAAGCTGCACTGTACTGAGGCAGTTACTGATCTGCATGAACAGTAAGTGTATGAAACCAGCTAAGTGACTTGGTGAGTGTGTTGTGAGGCTCCTACTTCTTCAGTTGTAGATGAAATTAATATTATGCAGATAAATACATTATACCAGTTGCCCCTTCTCTAAATTGAATTAATTGCATAATTTTGCCCCCATGTTTTAATATACTTTAACTTGTAGCTCAGAAGCTCATATGTTCTGGTGTGCATGTATTTCTGCTTTAGTTTGTTTCAAATCACTCTTCTGTCTATGAATGTTTAATTGTGACTACTCTTGTATAATAATAATTATTATTAGTAGTAATTGTAGTAGTAGTATTATGCTGTTGTATAATATATAATTATGCATGGATACCACTGCCTGTTGGTGAATGTTCATGTTCTAACCATATTAGACAGTTTTTTGTTTTGCAATCCTAAGGTTACATCTTAGGGTAGAAAATATCAACCAATATGTTGACCTCACTATAACACAAATGGATAAATGAATGACCTTTGAACAAATAATTAGCTATCTCTACTTTAAGTCATAGCTTGATTGCCTGGAAATGTACTAAAATAAACAGACTCAGCATATATACTGGACTAAAGAGAAACCTGTATATTTTCTGCCTTGGTCCCACCATGGATTAAGCTTTTGAGTAAACAGACCGATCCAATTTCCTAGTCTCCAGAGTCATCAATCTTTTAGCTTTCTTGTGCACTTCACCTCATTAGATAAACATAAATTCTTAATTAGACCTTTAACACCATTGAGTACTCAAGCTGTACATTGTACCAGTAACTCACATTAAAGATGCTTATCTACATCCGCAAAAAAGAATTACTGACAGAAAGACAGTTCCATGGATACAGTATGCATTATTTATTTTACTGAAACATGATATTCTTTTGTATTACCATATGCTGCTCAGTCAGGTTGCTTGTAAAGGTTGCTCATTTATATGTATTTAACAGGTGATCAAGAGCATATGTGTCTGTGAATATATCTGTATATGTGTATATGTATATGAATTCAAATATTGTGCAAGTTAAAGTAAAACTCTCTTCGAAATCAACATTTTAGTAGAGAGAATGTTTTTTTCAGTTTTTGTTTTACTGTTTATTGAATTTTATATATATATATATATATATATATATATATATATATATATATATATATATATATATATATATATATATATATATACATATGCAACTAATTCTTAACTGGTGTTGCGTTGCTTCCTTAAGTAAACTACATCAACAGTCATTTAGTTTTGCTTGAGTTTTTCTGTCAGTCAGAATACATATATACGCATACACACATTTCATGCATACATACAACATCCAATTCATGTAGACTTGATCAAAGATGATCATGTTCAAATTATTTAACTTATATGATGCTGATATTTAGTGGATTGGAGCTGGACATTCTAAACTGTCTGTAGGTGTGAGTGTGTGTATGTATGTATGTATGTATGTATGTGTGCGTGTGTGTGTGTGTTGTGTGTGTGTGTGTGTGTGTGTGTGTGTGTGTGTGTGTGTGTGTGTGTGTGTGTGTGTGTGTGTGTGTGTGTGTGTGTGTGTGTGTGTGTGGTAATGAAGAACAACTGCGTCAGGGCTAGACACATGTCAGTGTAAACAGTGGCTGCAGATTGTCACTATTAAAGTGACACCCCAATCCAACCCTAAGTGTAAAAATGGGAAAAGGGGGTTGTGGATGGATTGCCATCAATGATAATTATCAGCAGTTTTAACAACAGTGATCTGTTTGCTATTATTTCAGAATATTTCAGTCTGTGGTATGCTCATTGTTAATTATTTTTTTATTTAACATTTGTTTACCGGGAAAGTCCAACTTAGAACAAGCCAATTTTCAGTAAAGGCCCAAGGAGAAACGTTCCAGACACTTCTTTGTAACGTGGGAGGAATGGTGCACCTGAAGGAAATCCCTCACAAACACAGGGAGGACATGCAGACTCCACACAGAAGGAACCCCAGAATCAAACATGCAAACCTCTTATTTTGAGCCAACAATGCAAACTGCTGCTCCACTGCACTATTGTTAAAACAATATGTCCTTTGCTTTCCCAAAGACTTTATCAGCATGTATGTGATCTTATAAAGCCAAAATACATCATGGGAACAGAACTATGCTGTCTGGGATTCTACACAAGTATTGATGCAGTGGGCTTCTTATATCACTATTTAGCAAATAGTTTTGGTTACTTCTTAGTATTGCCTTAGCTCTAGCTATGTATTTGCTAGTGCTATTCTAATTAGCATACTTATGTTAGCTTAAATTTGCCTTTATCAGTAAAAATCGATACATGAAAATGGCCATCCTCCCTTGCTACTGTTCTTTAATAAGTTATAATTTATGGAAAATGTCATATATCTTTTGCTCACTACAGTGCTGTTTTGTTAAGTGTATCCCCTACCTCCTAAAGCACAAATGTGCACATGTCCTGGCACACACACACACACACACACACACACACACACACACACGCACACACGCACACACGCACACATGCACACACACACACACACACGCACACACACACACACACGCACACACACGTGCACATACGCGCACACACCTACACACACCTACACACACACATGCACATACACACATACACGCACACACACACAGACACTATTTAGTGTTCCTCGAGATATCTTGTCTAGACTTACCTGTACACAGGCAAAACTTGATATTTTTGTATCTGGAAGTGGTGAAAGCTAGTTTGGTAGACAAACAGACATTCTGAATGTCTGTAGAATGCTGTTGTGATGCTTGTGAAAACTGAAACTGTGTATATTATCATTATAACTTATACCCAGTGTGCTATTTAATGGTGGTGCAGTGGTTAGCATTGCTGCCTCACAGCAAGAGGTTCTCTGGTTCGATCCTTGGCTGAGGTGCCTTCTGTGCGGAGTCTGCATGTTCTCCCTGGGGTCGCGTGGGTTTTCTCCGGGTGCTCCGGTTTCCTCCCACATCCCAAAGACATGCTGTAGGTGGATTGGACACTCTAAATTGGCCCTAGGTGTGAGTGTGTGCATGTGTGTGCCTTCTGTGGAAGGTTGGGTGCCAGGCTGGCAACTCGACACTGTAAAACTCCACTGCCAATCATGACCGGACAGGTGATCTGCTGTAGCGACCCCTAACCGGGAAAAAGCCAAAAGAAGAAGATGATTTGGGAAGCAGATGAGATCAAAGTTAATAACAAAACTATCAAGCCCAGGGGACATTACAATTGTCATACTAAGGGTGTCATTTATGCTGCTCTCTGTAAATTGTGCCCAGTATATTATGTGGGCAAAACGGAGCGCAAATTAAAACAGCGCATTTATGAGTACTGTTATGAAACGAAACAACAGAAGCCCACTAATGCACTTTTTAAGCATTTGGCTATTAATGGTGATCATAGTTTTGGGTTTTTTATATTGGAACAGGTTGAGCAATATCCCAGAGGTGGCCCATGGTCTATTATTTTGGAACAAACGGAGTTACAGTGGCAGATATTTCTCAATGCTTCAGTTTTGCCAGAGTTAAATGAAGTTAGCATCAATAGCTTGTTAAAAATGATGGCTTATGATAAGTAATTGTGATTTTAAGTATTATATCACATTTGTTTTTATATTCATTATACATTTTATTTAGTTAGCTAGTTGCACTGAACTAATAAATTGATATTTTAAATTCTAATGAAATTTTAATTGTTTATAATGTCATGTGATTTGCAGGGCATATATATGTTGTATCATGATTATTTAATGTGTCTGAAGAAGTCTTTATTGAGGACGAAAGTGCTTACTTTGTACCATTAAAAACTTTATTACGGTTGACTTTTCTGACTGATGGCTATGTTTTGCTATTTTAATGCACCAAAAACGAAAAATTAGGAAAGGCACTCAAAGAAACCAAAAACACAGTAAATAATGCCAAAAGTGTGTGAAGAAACGAACGAGGATGCCAAAAGTGTGTTTTTTGGATTAAATCTACTTTGGAATTCATCCTCGTTCGTTTCTTCACACACTTTTGCCACTATTTACTGTATTTTAATGCACCAAATTCAAGGATAATCAAAAATGTACAGTTTTTATCTCATGTTAAATTAAAAGGTAGTGGTGTAAATTCTTTTCGGTACTTACATATTATCGCAACCAGATTTTCGCGGTTGTGGTAATACTTTTGTTTGCCTAAAAATGGATAGTGGGAGTTATGTTAAGGGGGAATTTGATGTTTTCAGTGGGTATGACTTAGTTTGTTCTTAAATTTGGTAAGGTAAATCAACGTGGAGATGTGAATCTTGGACTGCGTACTGTAAAGTTGGTTACTCTGACGTTGTGCTGCAGGAAATTAAAGTCAGACACCTGGGAAAATGTTTGGTTGAACTTCTGCTGTCCTGCAACATGGATTACTAAGTTGTACAATACTTTCTTTAGAGAATAAGGCACGGAGACCTGCAAATCTTTTTTTTTGGGTAAATTGTTGGATTTATTGTTTACAAACTGTTGAATAGAACTGAAGTTATGGAGAATATGTATATGCACACTTTATAAAAGTACATGTACAACGGAGGCTGTTCTGTTTAGCGGTAGTCCAATAATAATTTTTTGGAGTCATTGCCAATAATGGTTTATTTTTTGTATTCAGATGGTGTTATCCTTGTGGATACTACTTACTGTTGAACTGTTTAGTGAATGTTTTACAGCAGCATACTTGTGGATTGCTCAGTCGCTGGTTTACTGTTTGGAATGTGCCTAACACAAAACAGGGCTTAAAAATGTGGTATGAGTGACTTGATTTTGGGAACGGCATACCTTCAAAGAAATAGAATCCCCACAAATATAACAACATTTAATTTTAAAACAGTCCAGTAAACAGTAATAATTCCATTCCACACTAGCAAGAAGCAGAAATCAAAATCCACAGCATACATATGTTGTTCTGTTGAGTTTCTGTGGTCTATATTCCTTCACAGTAAGATGTTCCAGTCCTCTCAGAAAAATAATCCACATCAGTTCTTCCTCACTGTAGATAATACTGATAATTGATATTGTATGCAACCATTCCTGTTCTATGACAGACCAACTTCTCTAGTTTGGAAGGGCAAGAACCCTTTCATTTATACACCTTTAAATTGCATAAGTCTTTCTATTAACTAAACCATGTAGGGATTCTCATTGGCTAATGCAAAATAGTGTAGGAATACTTAACTCATTTAATCTCGAACAGCAGGAGGCTAATTAACACCTTTGCTTCTTGAGATCTTTGAGTCAACAAACTAGTTGCTTCCTGAGAGCTTTCCTCCAAAATCCTCAACTGAGTCACACTGAATTAGATTTATAATTTCTGATAAGTGGTGTGAGTTACAAAAAAGTAAAATATAATTTATTTTGTAGACAATCAGTTATATACTGGTGCTTGTATCAAAGGTCTGTCTGTAGATGTTGATTTTATATTGCAGATTTATGAAAGAAAAAAAGTATTTTCTTTTTCAAAAATATGTCTTCACATTAACCACCATGTTTTAATGTAACTTTTACTAACATACACTGTTTGAATACACCAACCTCAACATGACAGTATCAAACTCTGTTTTTATGTTTATTAATGTAAACATGGAAAATTCCTATAGCTTGCATTACCTTTTGTAAGCACTCCTTAATGACTACAGCTGCGCATGTCCAGTGCTGACAGTTTCACTGCCATCCTTAGCAAATCATGTCAGCTTGTAGAAACTATTGTGCTGCCGTAGTTTTACATATGTACTTTTACAAAGACTTCATAAATTAGACTTTGAAAACAGTGACAAGTACATTCGTTTCAGGAGTACAGGTCTCCTGTAAATACGAATATACTCACACAGGCTGCACAGGAATTCTGATTTCTTGATGACTTTACTCTTGTAGGAAGCAATGTATAGACTTTATTCACACTATTTACATACTATTTACATCAAGTTTTAAAGCAAACTTCTATTTTCACAATTTTCATGCACTATTTATATTATTTTTATATAATTTTGAGACACCATCTTGGTGAGAACCACCACACTATTTTACACCAGAAATATATTGTCTGAAATCCTAGAATGGTAACAATGGAGAAAACTGGACTATGTGTAAATTGTTGTCAAGAACGCAGATGCCATTATAGTTTGTTGCTTATAGTGGTAATAGGCTGATTTTACATAGTCGTGAAGCTACACACACACACACACACACACACACACACACACACACACACACACACACACACACACACACACACGCACGCACTCACACACACACACACACACACACACACACACACACACACACACACACACACACACACACACACACTTAAAAAAGTTAATAGAACTACATGTTTTGCTTCGACTGAACAATAGCAAGTATGAAACTCTAATGCCTGTCACAAGAGCTATAATCCTCAGCAATTTACCAGAAAATCAGAAATTTTATGAGGGACAGGATAAAATATGATGCATAATCAGGGATCTTGAAAATTAAATAGACAACAGGTTTTGTATCAACACACATTTTCTAAACGATAATTATGAAAAACAAATGTCCAACATTATTGACCGACTATAATCGCAAGTGATTTAAAAAAAAAATACCAGGGACAAGGCAAAAATATAGTGCAAAACCAGAGATGTTCTGTAAAAACTGGATAGTTGCAAAAATACGTCTTCTCTCCTCTTTTTCATGATTTTAATGGACAGGCTATCATAGTTTGGAGACTATCCAATTTAGAAACCCAAAGACTGTATTTCTGCAAATAAATGTCCTTTTGAACTTATGTGAGTAATCTATGGTTTGTACTCAATGGTGGTTTATAATAAGCATAAAATAGGCATCTGTCCAGAGCCCACAGTTCAAAGGGGGCCCATGGCTTCCCATCCAGCACTGTCCCTGGTCATCTAGCTAAAATTATATAAAGTTTTTCACTACATTCAGAATTGATAACTCAGTTTCTTAGCTTATGTGTTGAATGCAACAGCAACTAATTTTTTAGCACCTTTAAAAAAAGTATTCAAACAGTAAATGTTTGCCTTATATTCGGGTGACAAACTCTGTTCAGACATGCACAGCATTGCATGTTCAGATGGAGTTTGTTGCCAGAGTATAAGGAAATAGTTATTATTATATTTGAATGCTTTATTTTTCTTAAATCTCTTTGTTTGCAGTACACGTGCATACTGCACATGCATTTAAATGTCCATAGATTTTTTTATCCAGCAGCCTTTTCCCTGCATGAAGAATTAAAACTACCTGATACAGAAGGCTTGCATTTAGGTGAGGCATTTTACGTTTTCCACAGTTGCTCTCAACTGTTCCTGATGTCACCTCATCATATTTCTGAAATGAACTGTCTCTGATTTTTCAGAACATCCCTGATTTCCTTCTGGGTTTTACACTAAATGCCATAACTTTAATTTTCTGGTAAATCACTGAGGATTACAGTCTATAATACCGGACATTAGAATTCCATACTTCAAATTGTTCAGAAAATGAGTGTTGATGCAAAACCAATTATTCTTTTAAATTTTAAGTGAAGTAGAGTAAGATTTTTTTTTTTAAATTACCCAAATGTGGGGCCTTTATTTGGCTTTATCCAGAATTTCTGTGCAAAAAAGCTGAGTGATATTTCTTGTGCCTCATATTTTTGTTCTGTTCTGTTAATAAATAAGACCAATATTTTGTATCTCTCCTCGATTTTGATCCTTGTGCACCTTATTTTTTTTACTTTGTCCCTGATCCTTGTACTAAGAGGTTGAAAAGCTTTCTTTTTTTATTACATTTACATGATATGTACACAACAAAGAGTCATAAATGTTGGGGTAGGAGTTGTGGCTGTTTGTGGATGAAAGCAACTTAGCCTCCTGTCATTTGTTGATTTACCCATCTGATTTTTCAGGCTTAATGCAAATTTGTGACAATTAAGTTGGAGTAATTGATAGACTGGCCACTGTGTATATGAAAAAAGTTGAAATTCCAAACCTCACAACTATACCTGATTTCTCATATGGTGACCAAATATTGACAAACACGTGCATTTTATACTTCATGTTCTTCAGTAAGCAAATGTTAATACAAAACCTTTTGTAATGTATGGAAATCTGTAATTTCACTTCAAAACTGGAAGAAGATAAACTTGTTAATGACATCCCTGGTGTAAGAATGCTTATCAAAAGCTTCATGAGGATACTTGAGCTCTGTTAAGATTAAATCTTGTGCCAGGAACTCACCACTTTCTTGTCATCCTTGACTCAAATACATAAAAAGCGGGTTATGATGGGAGACCCAGTCTTAATCTTCTATATTCTAGAAACTTACTAAATATTTAACTGCAAATGTATGTCTCTGTTTCTCAACGTTTGTCCCTCGTTACCTTTTTGGCTTTGTTCTGATTCTTGCTGTAAGAGGTTGGAAGGTATCATTTTTATCACAGTCAGATAAGGTGCCTTCAGAAAATTGGCTATAACTTTATTGCTGTGGTGGAGGCTGTCTGTGGGTAAAAGTAACTTACCCTCATGTCATCTGATCAGTCTAAACATCTGGCTCTGCAGGACTGGTATTCATTTGTGTGAAATAAATTAGAATAGGTGAGCTACCACATGTTTGTGCAGAACAAACCTAATATATAGGTTCATAGGTTCATAGGTAGGTACTAGGCTATCGGCCCAAGGGCCTACGTAGGCCTAGCCAGCAAGGTTCCATGGCTTATGCCACCCAAGAAAGTTATTTTCCTGTGCCACTGTATCTATAATTGTTACTTATTTTTTCCACAATCAGGCATCTGAGACACAAATTCTGCAGTCAGGCTATTATGCTGCTGTGTGGCATAGAGGGATAAAGCACCAATTATGTTACAAGTGACTCAAGTTCAAATAGCAACTCATGTGCTTGCTGGAGATCGCAGGGAAGGTGGGAGTGAAAGGCTGCTGCCTGCTCACCCATCCTGAGCAGGTGGAAGTGACTCTGGTTCATCACATCATTGACACCTAGTTGGAGCACTTGATGTCTACCCCATGGAGCCCTGGGTTCTCTGAGCCCATGCTGCTGTGTGCAATCATACTGTGAGCCAAGGGAAACCCTTGGAGGGCAGTTATAGTGGAGCTTGAAAGAACCACTGAAGGGGAGGGTGTTTTCATTTGGGAAAAAAGTTAGGCCACCCTGCAAGACCAGAAGTCTAGATTGCTTCCTTCTAGCTGACTCTTACCATGAATGGCTGAGCTCATAGGTATTCCTGAGCAGGAACAAATGGGCTGTAGGGATCTCATCTTCCTGGGAATCCTTAGCTTCTGCAAACACTGAACTAATGGGCCAATTGGATGCAGGTTGAGGAGGCACTGGGCTTAGTCCTGCAGGGGTTCAAAAGCTGGACTATAATTGCTGGGTATGGAGGCTGTCTGTGGATGAGTACAACAGATCATGCTGCTTTGATAAATTTAAACTTAATAATTTCATAATTTAGCTCAGCTTTCTTTAAGCTGTCACTACCTTGGCACTACAAGGAAGTTTTAGTGCTTGTCAAGGTAAGCTAGATTTCTTCTGAGATTATTTTCCAGGTTCAATATAAAGGGTATTTTTGTAGGGTGCTGGAACATCTTTTCATGAAACAGGCTTTTGTGTCATTAGGACTTCCTGATAGAGTGTGTTTAAAGATACACTTACAATTGAATTTTGTTTTATTTTGCAGTAGTTTTGATTGGTCTTTGCATAGCAGAATTGGCAGAGTATGGTTGGCTTGTCTGAAAGTTTGGAGGCTGGTATTTGTTTTTAACAAGAAAATATATATTGCAGTATTACTTATAACATAGGAAATCATACATTTAAGTAAAATGAAAACAAACTATATTGACATATTTTCAGTTGCAAACATTATACATCACTTATGAGCAAGTCAGTGTATTCAGGGAGGATATAGTATGCTCCTTTGGTAATAATATTAAAGTCAGAATACCTAAAGAAAGAGGTAGGATTTTTAGATGGGCTGAGGGCATACTAACAGAAGTGGTTCAGGTACAGCATGGGAAGAACTGCAGTAACAGTCTGAATGGTGTGTGTGTGTGTGTGTGTGTGTGTGTGTGTGTGTGTGTGTGTGTGTGTGTGTGTGTGTGTGTGTGTGTGTGTGTGTTGAATAGTTGAAGAATAAATGGACTCCAGCTTTCTTAGGTATTTCATGAAGCAGACACAATTCAGACAGAAGGTATCTGTCATTAAAAACTGGTAATAGGAATAGAGGACGTAGGCTGAAGAAAGAGATGAAATTATTTATCAAAGGGTATCAGTAAGAAGAATGCTAAGCCGCATGAGCTGATGGGCTTTTTAAGTAAAGTAAAAGAGCAAGATTTAAAATTCTTATTATTAAAGTTTTACAAAATTACGAAGCCATTAAATTGCAATTAGACTTCTCTTCACTCAACTTCCACTTGTAATACTGAATCTGTGTTTCCAATTCCCTTTCGGTATTACCACATTCCCACAGTTGATTCTAGTCCTTTCCTCTCTGCCAGTGTTTAAAGTAGAAGCAACAGGCCATTTCTAAAAATTTCCCTTAAAATTTCTTCAGTGTTAAATTTTATTAGTTTGTATTAGATGTATTGTATATAGTTGTTGTGGAAATGTTTTAGTATATGTCACATGACTGATGTATTTGCACTTCAATTGAAGGCTTTTTTAAGGTAAGGTACTAGAAGTAATGTAATAATGTAATAAAAAAATGTAAAGTATAGAAACAACAGAAGTTTATATTTATGAGTGAGCCTAGCAAATCTGAAAAGCAATATACACATAGAAGATCTAACAAACCAAACATATGTGCAGTTACATAAGAGGAATAGAAAAGGGAGAATAGTTAAAGTAGGAGGAGGGGTAGACATGGTGGAGTTATAGGCAGTGGTAGCTAGGTTAGGAAAGCCAATAGAGGTAAATAAGATGAAACAGGGGATTAGACTGTATGCAGTGTTTGTACAGCAGTAATGTTGTGGTAAGCTGAATGACAGCTGAGGATGAATGAGTTAGGTGAATAGGTATGTGGGAGGTAAAGAGACTATGTAGCTGAAGATATCAGTTTAGATGGCATGTCCTTTAGATGGACAATTGCATTCAACTGTTTTAGTAAGTGATTTTTTTAACCATGGCCTGAATATGGAGTAATATGTCTGATCAGTTCCATCAGGAAGACGTGGCTGACATAGTTTTTGGACCAGGACAGAGAAGCAATGGCTTTCAGAGCGCAGTCTGAGAGAAGGGTTTTACGTCATTTGAATATATGCATATTCATTGCAATGTCTTCTGACTGTCCTCTTTATCCCCTTCTGTTGAGCTGCCTTACTTCCCATCCATCATTCGAGTTCAAGATCATCTAGTCACACACAGTTTCTTCTTTCAGTAGCTCACTTACTCTAACACCTCTTACATCAGTATTCACTTTCCTATTTAGTCCAAAGATCAACACCCTCTACTGAGCCTCTGATATCACCCTGTCATCACCTTCTCACTCTATCCATATGCCTGGCTCCATAGTTCCATTATTATTATTATTATTATTATTATTATTATTATTATTATTATTACACAATTCCAGATTAACTGCAAATCCCAAAAGAGTACACTGAATTAATTCATTCATTGGTAATATAAAATATGGTGGAAGTGGTGGTGATGGGGAGGGTGATATAAAATTATCAGGTTCCACAGGAAAATTTCCCTTATTCCAGCAATGTACAAGTTTCACAACCATTAAGCTAGGTTGGTTTAGAAGTACATTACTAATAGTGTGTGCCCTGACTTTTCTTATATTCAGCAGTACAATGTCATATAGTATTTTCTATATTCCCTTTAAAATGGTATATCTTGTTTCCCCATCATTACAGAATGCAAAGCAAAATATCATGGTTCTGCACTATACTACAATGCAAAATATTGATTTCCAGAATCCTTTTAAATGTATGTTTAATGTATGTTTTTCACAGTGGCGGCTGGTGACTTCAAATCAAAGGGGGGCTGCAGGAGATAGCTGAATGGGTAGGGTCAATGGGAAGGGGTGCGGCCAACTAGAAAGGGGAGGAGCTATGCTCAAAACCACAAATACTAACTTTAATTAAATATGCTGCCCTGGGTGCCAAACCCTCATTATGAGAGTCCAATCAAGACAAATGAAATGTAAAAGAATAAAAATATTTCAATGCATTGGCTGCATGACAGCTTACTTAATATCTAGATGGAAACAAAAAGGTTGTGAGGCATGAAAAAATAAATTACTTTTTAAATACATTAGTGGAATGCCAGTCAAAATTAAGTATAAGAAAAACAAGCAGCACTCAACTCAAACCACTTCTCCTTGCACTGCAGTTCTAATTATAATTTATATTCAGCTTTATTAAAGTACTAAGTAACATGCTGAAAGTAGCAATCTCTGTGATGCCCCCACTTGTAAAAATGTTTCTTATCCAAAAAAGACCTGTTGCCTGACAACTATCTACTTGTTTCATGGGGAAAACATGATCAAAGTAAAAAATGAAAAGCAAACAAGAAACAAGCTCAAGATACATTGCTTAAAGGATTACTGTACAGGTTATGGACCACACATGAATGTCATTCTGTTTAGTTTATGGGTAAAGCCCTCAGAGATCACTGGAAGTCTCCAACAAGTGTAATGATCTTTTTAAAATAATGTAATCCTGTCCTTTATTACAAATACTGTCATATACATTTCAATACCCAACGCTTATACATTATCTAGTTAAGTATTCTCTGCATGGCAACAACAGAAAGGCTTCAATGTTGGCAATTCTTTAACAGTATGCTTATTAAAGCTTACTTGCATGTTATGATCTCAGACAAGCTTACCTGATGGTCATTAAAGCATTGCTACTTAAAACACAGAGCAACAGGCACTTTGAGTAATAAGCATAAATCAATAGTACAAACATATGACAGAAATCAGACCATTCTGCAAAATCAAGAACAGATGAAAAGCCACTGTAGTACTTCAAAATCAAGAACAGATGAAAAGCCACTGTAGTACTTGTGTCTACCTTGGATGGGGGGATACCCTGCACATTTACACTGCATAACTGCTCCTTGCCTTGCTTGGACACATCCAGAGTCACTACATGGGGGAGTGGGGTGCAACAAGTATGTCACAGTTTGAAATGTCTCTGGCTGATTGTGATGGCCCTGACACATTTGTCATACCTCTCACTCTCAGAGCAAGAAATCTGGGCAAAGCCATACATAGAAGTGGGACAAAAGCCCAAAAATAAGGACAATTTTTAAATATTGCTCTTATAAACTTAGAAAGATAATAGAATAGTAGGTCTTGCATTAGTATGAATTTTCTGAAGGATATGAAATCTGAAACTCAAATGTCATTATTTTCTAACTTCAGTCTTTAATGATTTACCACTAATTTGCCAAAAAAAAACGCAATTTTATGAAAAATAGACCAAAAATGTGATGCAAAAATATAAAATAGCCACACAATACATCTGGGAACCTGTCAAAGAAGGGACACTTTTTTTTTAATATTAGTACTGTTAACTTGAGCAGCTGACAAAATAAAATAATCTACACGCATTTCTGAAATAAAAGGAATCTATAACACTGATTATTACAGTTATTTCTTAATTGTAAACCCTCCATGTTTTCTTCCAAAATTGCTATTTTGCGGAGGGATTATTAGGGGAAGAGCAACATTTTGAGCCAAATTCGGGGACAGTTGAGAGGTTTGGCTATGCCTAATTCTATAAAGCAATTTATTTGCATGTACTTCACAACCTGTTAATGCAATAAATCTGGACAAGGACAAATATATTGGGGGAACATATAAACAGTACTAAAAATTGCTCTTGTATAAACTGAGACAGTTGATAGAATAACAGGTCTTACTTTAGCATGCATTTTTCTGAAGGTTATGAAGTCTGAAATTCAGTGTGTCATTATTTAGTGACTTCATTCCTAAATGATTTTCCAGAAAACCACAAATTTTATGAGGAACAAACCAAAAATAAGTAGCAAAAATCTATTCATTCTGTGAAAATCTGAACAGTTGGGAGGTATAGTTCAGCTGGGGCTGTATTTGAGTTTGCCACCCTTCCCCCTCACAAAACCCATGGTCGAATGGAGCCCTCCCCCCTGCAGCCATTCCAATGATCCATTACTTGGCTATTTCACTCCATTTACCATAAACACTAATGTGCATACTGCTTTACTTCTATGATGATTTGGATTTCATTTGAAAGTTTTATTTTGCATTTTACAGCACAAACACTAAGACATCTGCTAAACAAAGAAATGCAGTCTCACAATGAAAACAGGCTTAGCATTAAAAACTTCTCTGCCCTTGAAACTCACATTTAATGAAACAGCATTGAAACCCACATAAAAAAATACATTTTGCCAGTGGCAGATAAAGATTAACTTTGGGCTGTTTTCAAATCATAGGCCCCTTGCACATGAAACATACATGTGCTCTTTGATACACCTTCCTGATTGTACTAAATTATATTCCTTATACAATACAGTACAGTTGTTAGACAGCATTTTAAATGTATTGTTTTGAACATTTTTTCCAGTAAACAATGAAACAAAATGCATGCACCAATGACAAAACTACCCAATTCAGAACATTTCCATCATAAAAGTCTACTCGACCTTCTACAGTCCACCAGTATCAGTAAATATGCATAATCTCTGAAGTAGTAAAAGTCATCTAAATAATTCCACATTAAAGAAATTTGTAACAATGTGAAGAGGTTGCTGCTAGCAAACAACTTTATATGTCATTGTTTATTCATCTACAAATAAAATGCCTGTTGCCCTTGAGGAATAAATTGCCTATGTTGCATGCATTAAAAAAAATGATAAGCTAGTAATATCGTAATAGGGACTGTATGGCAAACTGATAACAGGTTCATAGTTACTACTCTAGGTATCTTTGCCAAAAAGGACTGCAGCATCCACCCACTTTACAACACAGTACAGTATCAGCAATGCATCTATCTACTGTGGGAGTAGAACCCACAGCCTTCTGCATCAAAAGCATGTACACTACCTGCTGTGCTATTAACAATGCAAGCAGACTCAGAATAAGCAGCACTAAAGTTTTGTTCCCCTGCAGCTCTCAGCTCCTTGTAAAATCTACTCGACATGCAGTTATATCCCTGAACTTTGCAGCACAAGAAATCTGGAAAAAGCTGAAATTTATTGGGGAGGGGACAAAAAGCCCAAAAAAACAGGGACACATTTTAAACATTGCTTGTATAATGTTAGAAAGTTGCTAGAATAAAATGCTGCGTTACCACCATACATTTCACTGCCACATCTTTAACCCAGGGGGACCCTGTGCAAAACAGTCAGAGAAACATAGCACTATGCCAAATCAGCTGTTTTGTGAAAGAGAGGAAGTCAAACTTAAATGGCTACCATTTAGTGAATTCAGTTCTCACCATAGCTGTCAACCTCTTAGCACAAAACACCTGAACAAAGCCAATAATGGGGGGAATACAGCCCCCAAACATATTCAGTGAATTCAGTTCTCACTATAGCTCTCAACCTCTTAGCAAAAAACATGTGGACAAAGCCAGTAATGGGGGGAAAACAGCCCCCATACATTCAATGAATTCAGTTCTCACCATAGATAACTCTCAACCTTAGCACAAAATACCTGGATGAAGCCAATAATGGGGGAATACAGTCCCAAAAATAGGGACAAATTTCAAATATCCATGTTATAAACTTAGACAACTGCTAGAACAGTTTTGTGTTACCATGTACTTTCTGAAGAATATGAAGTCTGAAATTCAAATGCCTGTTATTTTTAAACATTTAACCAGGAAACTAGTCTGACTTGGAACAAAAGACAATTTTCAGCAGGGCAGGGAGAGATGCCAGACACATCTTTGTAAGATGGAAGGACATTCAGACACCACACAGAAGGCACCCCAGCCAAGAATTAAACCAGAGAACCTGTAGCTGTTAGGCAGCAATGCTAGCAGTGCACCACTGCACTACAGACTTTGCAAGGAAAAATGTAGATACAGAAACCACAGATTTTATGAGGAACAGAACAAATATGAGGAGAAAATCTGCAAATTCTTTTTTAGAAATGGTGGTGGATAGGGAATTCAGGTCCTTGCCACCTGCATCCAAGGTACAGGGTTCAAGCCTGAGTATCTCTACCCACCACCATTTGTTCTCTCTAGCCACCAGTATATAGTAACTGGGGCATTTCACGCACACACACACACACACACACACCTGCTGTAAATAAATGTCCTACCTGTTTCATGAACGAACAATCCAGCCAGTGACCAAACACCTACCCGTTTCATGAATGAAGCAAGCCCACAATCCAGCCAGTGACCAAACACCAACCTGAAGCAGTAATCCACCAAGCCTGCTCAATGAAAGTCCCGAGAGCAGCTCAGTTTTCATTGGTTCTGCCTGCAGCCGGAGCTCCTCTTCTGTGCGGTCGTCACTGCACAGATTCCTGGGCATCTCACAGCAATGATTGCTGGGTACCTCTTTGTCTCTATCCGGACTGCTGATAAAGGCAGGCAGTCTGAGTTCTTCTAATGTGTCTGCGCATGCGCAGAGTAGTCGGGACTCGTGATTTTTTTTTTTCTGT
This sequence comes from Protopterus annectens, assembly GCF_019279795.1. NCBI lineage: Eukaryota > Metazoa > Chordata > Ceratodontiformes > Protopteridae > Protopterus > Protopterus annectens. The sequence goes on along the minus strand of NC_056730.1, from coordinate 458,265,597 downwards.
TTTTGATTTTTAGTTTTACAGATTTTTCTTTTGTTTTTTCTAGGTGGGAGGGCTACAGTCCAGCAGTCCGATAGCACAAGCCGCCCCTGGTTCTTCATCACCCTAAAGTACAAAACAATATGTCATAAATCCGCTCAGCAAAATATAGTTCCCATTTCAATGTGAAAACATATGCATTGCACAAATTGGGATAACTCTCACTGTTTCATGCATAAATAGAAAATGGGAAAGCAACATTACAACACAGTTGTATGTTAGTACACTACCTTTAGTAATCATCTGCAGGGAGTTTTATGCAGCCACCCCTTCTATTACATATTTCAATATTGTGCTTAACTACAATCAGTGCATGTATTACAGTTTATTTACTATTTTATTCTTCCTTAATAACTTCTTAATTCACTATCAGTAAACTTTCCATTGAAAATGACACTCATTATACCCCTGAAAAATTCTTCTACCAGTACTTCCTAATTATAACTTTATAATCTTTTGCAAGCTAACATTTGGCATTGACAAATGCTTGTTTTGTTTTGAGCTGAAATGTTCTTGCTTACATCAGTAAACATCTACAATGAAGTGTCTGCCACATTTACAACTTTAGTCCTGTGGAGTTCTTAAACAGAGTTACAGAGAGAATATTTTTCAAACACACAAAACACAGAGGGTGGTATTCAGCAAGGATAGCTGCATAATGCTAATAGAATTGTGCTGTTGTGCTCCAGTAGCACTATGGGGAAAACTAGTTATTTACAGACATGCAAGTGCCACATTGAGCAAAAGCTCATTAGGGGCTCATTTGCATGCCTCTGAATCAAACACTTAGCGTCATTATTCCAGTGGCACTATTGTTCCACCTTCTGACACATGCAATAAAATTGTTCAGAGAAGAACGCACACACACACGCACACACACACACACACACACACACACACACACACACACACACACACACACACACACACACACACATACACACACACACATACACACACATATGCAAACCATCTTACACACACACACACACACACACACACACACACACACACACACACACACACACACACACACACACACACACACTCACACACATGCAAACCATCTTGCAAGTCTTATCTACTGCAGTGCTGCTTGCCCCATTGCTTCAATGGACAGCAATGGGTGAACCTAGAAAAATAGCACATTCAAATTCATTACTCTGCTCCAAAACTGCACAGTGGAGCTTGTCTTTGAAGCGCTGTACTATACTATTTTGATCCCAGAGTAAGACCATGATGCAGAGCATTTGCCTAATTTACATTTGCTGTGTCCTTTGCAGGGTTTGCATGAAATGCTGTTTAGTAGGCTGCTGTAATAAGCCTTATGTGTTAAGAGTGTTGTAGTGCTGCAGAGGTCTTTGAATCAGACACTAGTAGTGTATTGAGCAATACTGCTATAAACAGGGTCATAGTGACACAATGTGTTTTGTCTTCCGGAATACCCCCCACCCAAGAATCATTATTGCACTGATTTATTTAATACAAGTGTTCAATGAACCAATGAACTTTGCAGACAGACCTGAGCTAAGTAACAAATGTGACAATACTGTAATCAGAAACAGTAGAAGCATCTTCTGTCAAGGATTAAAACTGCACATTGTAGAACTGGAGTGTTTTTCTTTTAGTTTGTGTTCAGTTTTAATAATGTTTGTTTCACAGGATGCCAGGCATATTACTTACATTTTAATATACCATGTGCACAACTCACTTTCTTTGTGATGGCTACTCTTTTGGTATATCTACAGAAAATTGTGCACTTGTGCATCAACACTGTTGTAGCTGTCTGCGGTACTTCATATTTACTGTGCTGTTAAAACCCTGAATCACTGGATTTCCCTTACTAATGGGGAACCCATTCAGAGTAGGTTACCAGCTGAATTTCAGTCCTTTAGTTTTCATATAACTGAACAAAGCTGTGTGCAGCTAACTTCTTCAGTAAATTAATGGAATGCTTTGTGCTACTAGAAGAAAAGCATACACCTGCACTATATTAAACTAAACAACTAGCCATAGTTTTTCATCCAAACCACTAGCATTTGTTATATCCAAACTGTTGAATGACAACTGGTTGAATGCGAGAAACCACTAGCACAGTTGATCAAATGTGATGGCAGGTGGTCTTTAAGAGATTGTGGTATATTGGGGATAAGGGAATCTGCTCTCTCCACAATGTAGTGTGATGTTAGAGTTGGTATATATAATTAACAATGTGGAGGGGCTTACTCTCATCAACAAAACAAGTGTTTTTCTTTTCTTTTGATTGGCTGCTGTTTGATTGATTCCATTTTTGATGAGTTGTCAGAAATCCATATATATTTATGTCATTCACTGGATTGGATTAAATTTTTGACAAGTCAGAGATTTATATATATCTATATATATATATATATATATATATATATATATATATATATATATATATATATATATACACATATAGGGAGAGAAAGAGAGAGATAATCCCCCAGATTTACTATTCATCTGTGCAGGACTACTAGCTTAGTCCTGCACGGAGGCGGCCATTTAGGACCAGGACGGCAGCGCACCATGCATAGTAATGAGGCATGCTGCCTGAGCTCCTAATCTTACACAGAGTGTGTAAGAGTGCAGGGGGCATGTCTGAGAGCAGAGCATTCAGAATATACACACCCCTGCAATGAAGAGCAACAGAAAGAGGTAAGAAATGAGCGAGACCGCGTATAATTGTCCACATATCCCCACCAACAGTCCCCCATGTGTACAACAGCAAAAGTATAAAGAAATAAAATAAGCAAACCCTTTTTTTATTTAAAAATCCGATTAAAGCTAACCATAGGTGCGTGGGTGTGCCCATCACTTAGCTACGGTTAATGCAGCTTAAATGGCTGAAGAGGATAACAAGGAAGATATATGTAAATGACACAGCATAGCAATAGTGTAGTGGGCAGAGCATTTGTCTTACGAACAGCCATTCCCGGTTCGAGTCCCACTGCAGCACATTTCTTTTTCCATGGCAAAGCACGTTATGACTAATAATTTTGTTGCATAACCCACTAAATAACATATATTTATGAACTGGAGTACTGCAGTAAATGCACATGTGAGATGTCAGTGTCATAATGAATAAAGCACTAGTAAGCAGGTTTAAGCACTAATAAACAGTAGTAAGCATATTTAAGCACTAGTAAGTGTGCTTAAGCCTGTTTACATGGTGGTAAGCAATGGGCACACAGGTTAAACAATTCTTAAGCTAACTCACTGTAAGCATATGTAACTGTAAGTTAGCATTGCTTACCCTCGTGCCAACCCGAGCAAACCAGCTTACAACTGCTCAAAAGTGCCTTAATCACTCTGTATCCAATGGCCCTTGCTCTGCCCAACAACAAAATAAACAGTCATGCAAATCTCTAATCCAGAACCCTACACACCACAGTCACAGTAGTTAACCATCAAGCCATCACAGAAGTACAGAAGAATGAGGCATCAGCAAACATGTCTTTACCATAGTAAAACCAAACTGAACCTGTGAAAGGAATCAGTATACAGACATATGTGCCTTAACCCACTACATAACATAAATATGTGAACTGGAGTAAAGCAGTAAGCCCAGAAGTCAGGTGTAATTGTAATAGAGTGTAGAAGTCCCCAATAAAACACAAGGACCCTATACAGTGTACGTACACATGAGCCATGGATACCAGGCATGCATATAAGATGTAATGAATAATAACTCAATGCCAAAAAGGAATTATAATGCAAACTGTAATGTAAGCAATGCTAACCATTGCACAGGCCAGCTTAGGAGGTGTAAGCAATGTGTAGGCCAGCTAACTCAATGTGCCCAGTGTTATACCCCTTTAAACAATGCCAACCCTAGGTAAGCAGGTTTGCACATAGCCTAGCCTTTTCAAAACTGGCCAATCATGTAAAACCCAAGAGGTGGGAATACATCTCATAACTGGTTGTAGCTTCCCCTTGCAGGCACAATGGCAGTAAGGGGAGAAGATGTGCGCTTTCGGGTGCAGCACTGGTGCATCCGGGAGTCCAGAGTCATGGCAGGACTCCTTGTCAAAGACCATGATCAGAGACTGCTGCAGGACCAGTACCAGGGCTCCCAATATAAGGTGTAATACAAGGTCAGAATGCAAAAGCACAGGGGATTATTAAGACTGAAAGCAGATAGGATATATACAGCAATATCTATATAGCAGACACAACTGTGATGGACAGTGTTTAAGTTGTAGCAGACACAGCCATGGTCTGAATCCTGGAAGTGGATGTAGGCTGCATACAGAATCATACCTCACAACTGTACAGATGAGGCCAGAATGTCCAGTATATGGGCCCATATCTGCTGCCTCTCCCCCTGTCCCCCTGGTAAGTCTGTGGGATGATCCCAGATGTTTAGCCAGCAAACAAGGAATACAAGTGATTGTCAAACATCTATGAGAACAAACCTGTCACTGTAGCAACCCCCGAAACTGTTAGGAGAGCAATATTTCAAGTATGTCCCATCTACACTCCCATGTTGTCAAGCTGTGAGCAGAGTGTGTACAGTAACAGAGTGAGATGTATGTGCATAATACTAATGTGTAATCTGTAAGTTTGTGTGGCAACAGTCAGGTAGTACTAACAAACATTGCTCCCACAGGTACGTTAGATACGAACACTGTGCTGAGAAATAAAGACCATTATAACCTGTACTGGTACTGTTCACTCTGGTATTGTAGGGAATTGTGAGTGTTGCAGTTTCTCTGAATAATAAAGTATCACTGATCACTGTCACCCACACTGTGCTACATAATATAACTGTGTAGGAAAGCATGTATATGTGTGTGTGAGGTCACTAAAGTTGGAAGAAGGCAATATTCTAGATATGTCCCAGCACACCAGCATGTGGTCAACACATGGCCAGAGTCTGTGCAGAAAGAGCTGGATAGCTATGTGAACAACATCAACCTGGAATCTGGGAGTATGTGTAGAAACAGTTAGTGTTAACAAACATTCCCTCCACAGGTATACCAGGTAAGAGGTGTATACCGCAGGTAACACCAGTTCATGTGTAATGATGTTGACAGGCAATAGGGTAGTGTAGTAAGACTTGTAAGGTACAGATAACAGCACTGACTAGGAACGTAATGTGGACTACATGAATATACTAGTTGTTAATTGACATCTTTCTCTCCCCCCAACTATATCTCCAACAATAATCAACATACCCACTCCAACTGGTATGTAATGACACCTATGTTCTGATAATGTCCAATTGTTTGATAAATATTTTAATTGTTCCCATGCATGTGCCATATTGAATTATTCCAACACTGGTGGCATGGTGCCATCAATGTACCTGCATGCTGTTCCTATTTCCACTATGGTCCCATATATGTAGGTCTTCTGTTATGCAACTGTTCTGAATCTGGTGCCTGGGTTAATGGGAATATCTATGCATGCTGTTATACCTAACCCTGGAATGTGCTGATTATTACTAACCCACATATGATGATGAAATCCAAACACTATAGCACACTTGGGATGGCCGGTCCCAGCGGACCCACCTGTCCCACCTCAGCTGGCCGTGGCACCGGGCACCAGCATGTCTGGAGCCCAAACCGGGACCTCCCTGTCCGTTGGTCCTGCACCACCTTCGGGTGGAACTGCCTCAGGGGATGGGGCTTGCCCCCCCCCGGGAGCAAGCACGGACAGACACCTGTCACCTGTCACCAGGTAGGGGTCGTGGTGCATAGAAAGATCAACCAGCAGCTTGGTGATCTTCTATGCCAGCTCGATGGCTCTGTGACTCAGCCCCCAGCACAGCCACCATCGAGGCTTGTGAAGGTACAGTGGTGAATACCCATGGGTGGGGACCTCAATCCCACTGTTTCCACTAGGGGGCTCATGGGCTTCCGATTTCCCAACCCCTCTCCCCATCAAGGTGTTTACCCCCCACATGTGTCATATAGCGCCCCTGTATGCATCTTGCTTGTCTTGTCTGTTAACTTACCCAACCTACCTCCCTAAATATATCTATTACCCCTCCCCAACATCCCATTCTCACCTGAAAAAAAAGGGCAATCTGTTCCCTCAAAAAATCTCGCCCCATACATAAGCTGTCCATTTCACACACATGTCCACTAGACATATGCAATCCAGTCTAATTTGCATCACAATTTATTATTGTTGTCCTCACCCCCTCCCAGGGGTTTGAGTGTCCAAATCTACCTCCAAATTCAGTGTATATGCACAGCTGTTGCTGTAGACGAAATGGGCAGCTATGGACCTTCCCTATACCCTTCCTGCACATCCCTGGCTAGTTTACCTACTGTCTTACCCTCTTAGTTTCCCTTTTTTCATCACTTTCCTATCAACCCCTTTTTCTTTTCTTTTAAATAAATTAGCGTGGGAGTAAGCACTTATAAGCAGCAGTAAGTGGGGTTAAGCCTGTTTGCATGGGGATAAGCAATGTCTACACTGGTTAAGCAATTTAGAAGCTAACTGAGTATAAGAAACTGTAACCGGAAGTTAGCAGTGCTTACCTCCGTGCAAACCTGCTTACAACTGCTCAAAAGTGCCTTAATCACGTTGTATCCAACGTCCCTTGTTTTGCCCAGCAACAGAATAAACAGCCTCTGCAAGGCTCGAACCTAGGACCCCACACACAAAGTGATTTACCACTAAGCCATGACAGATATTCATAAATGTGATGTATTCACAAACATATCATCCAGCCCAATCAACAGTACAGAGAATGTATTCCAGCATTTAGATGTTATGTGCATGTGTAAATATTTTAATATCCAAACAGATACAACATATCTATATGTATATATATATATATATATATATATATATATATATATATATATAAATGCATACGTATATATAAATGCATACGTATATATATAAATGCATACATATATATAAATATATATGAACATATATACATGCAAATGCCTACATCTATAGATATATATATATATATATATATATATATATATATATATATATATATATATATATGACTCTATCTATATGTCTAAATATATACAGCAAGTTACATATATGTAAGCAGATATATATATCTATGTAGGTATATACAGACATAGTTATATTTATGTAAGCAGATATATCTATATCTATATAGGTATATATGGACATACATCTGTAGATAACAATGGGAAAATAACTGCAATATATATGTCCACATGCACCATTAATGGGGTTGACAGGCCCCAAACAATATACATCTAGTATGAATAGGTATACGCCCCCCTCACAGCCAGCACATCCACCCTGCAATACACTACAAAGTGTTGCAGATCCCATAACCAGGACTTGATACAACATGGGCACAAGATGTTAACAGTACTACATCCCACCTATATGATGTCAGGCTAGTATTGGTAACATATCATGCAGTACAGTCTGGCTCCCATAGGAAATATACAATGTGGAAGCTATCAACATCCCCAGGATACATAAACACAGACACACACACATATATATATATATATATATATATGTGTGTGTGTGTGTGTGTGTGAGACTACACATACACATGCAGAGAAAAGGTGCACACAATATGGAACAGCCATTATGCCTACAGTTAACACCTTAACAACTGGACACTGTATAAGCCACCCATACAAATGACAATCATTGCTTGCAACATATACCCACAGAGAGGTCATAGGATATAACACCACACACAGATTTGCATAAATGGAAAACTTTATTTGTGTACTATTACAGTTTTATATGCCATGTCATATAGCTGTTCAGACACTGACATCCATATAAACAGAGTAATGCAACTGTGAAACAGTTATACTAATACAGTAATCTGGAAAGGTTCACAAATGTTGCTGTCCAGGCCAAGCCCTTCAAACTCCTTCATCTTCTTCTCTTAAAACCTGGTTGCCTCGTGGTTTTGGCGTCTTTTCAGGCTTGTTGGCTGTTGGTGAAGCACCCACCAAGAGGAGAAAACGCTGAGAGAAGAAAGGAGCCACTTTTGAGATTTTAAGTATTTTTCCTCTGTTTATTTGCTAAGGTTTTCTGCATAGCCGCCTATTTTTAGCATTTTCTGGCTTGTTAAACTTGATTTCTGCATTAGTAACTGTATTTAGAGCACAACCTAAAGCTGTTTGCTGAATTTCCTGTTTGCACTTACTCTTAAAATCGTTTTTTTCTCAAAACTTGCATTTTATCTGTCTTTGGCCTAGCACTCTTGTGTGGGGTCATTTACTGCACTGTTATAACTTGTTAATACTTGTGAACCTCTGCTATCTCTGAAAAAAAAAACAAAAAAAAAATCTTGCTTTTTTCCCCACTTTTCTGAGATTTAAAAAAGTTCAGTTACAGGCTTGCTGTTCTTGAACTGTTTGTAAGTTTCTGTGAGGCCATTTTTTGCTTGGGCTAAAGGGAAGTCTCTCTGTTGATCAGTGGCAGTGAAAAACATTGAGCAGCCTGCCTGCCCCTGTGGGAGTGGTTACTGACTTGAAACTGTAGTTTTATTGGCCATTTTGGGTCAATTTCAAAACTCCTTCATCTTCCTCTCTTAAAACCCTCTTTTGCACGGTTTTGTGCGTTTTTGTGCATAGCGCAACAGCGGGCAGCGCCGCCTAATTGGGTTTAAACTATTCTTGGCTCCACAAAGTCTGCTCTTCACTTTTTCCCTTAGAACTGCTCTATCTCTCAAATTAAACACCATATTCTCATTCTAAGGCCCTTCACTGGTCCAATTAAGTAATCCTACAAGTTAGCAGTATTAAACCATAAGCACTACTTACTCTTATACTCTCTACGATTACCCTGTCCCCTATTGGCCCATCTTAAATTCAGTTTCCCTATATTACTCTAGCATGTCCAAAGGTCAGCCAATGGTTTCCTCTCCAGTCCAGCTGGTGAATCTGGGAATTTTGAGGCAATGTTACAACTGTCTCATGTACATGGACAACCCTCTCCTCCTCCAAACAGGTTCAAATATATGTGAGAGATGCAACTATTTAGCCAAACCGGAGGCTCTCATCTCAAAACTGGTGTAACCAGTCAGGAGGAGAAGGTAACCTCACACAACACAATTCCAGTATCACATAGTCCCACCACATCAGTGAACCAAACACATAAATACACAAAAACATACTCGGAGGCTCTAAATAAAAATCTACCTAAGCAACAGAGACCTCCAAAGCAGACATCCAAGCAAACGCTATCTCAAAACAAAACACGCACAACACATAGCCCACAAAGTCAGTGTGCCAAGCAGCCACAGCCCTTAAGGCTGAATAACACACCTGATACTCTTGTAATAGGTGACTCTATTGTCAGACACACTGACGTCCCGCTCACCAGGCTGAATAAAGAGAAGGTCACGGTGAGCTGCCTGTCGGGTGCTAGGATCCGCCACATAACGCAAGCACTCAGGTCACTCCAAAGCAAATACGAATATGACTCAGTTATTGTACATGCTGGTGTGGATGACCTGAGACGTACCTCCCTGGACTACGTGAAAAGAGACATAGAGGAGCTCTCTGATCATGTAGCCCAGGCTGGTATGACCCTGACCTTGAGCAGCATCTTACCCTCACCTAGAATGATGCCACAGTACAAAGACAAAATGATCGATTTTAACAATTGGCTAAAATTTTGGTGTCATTCAAAGGGGATCCAGTATCTGTCAGCTTGGGATGACATGCTCGACAAGCCACGTTGCTTCGCTAGGGATGGCTTGCACCCGTCACCACTGGGCTTTCGGATATTGGCAAAGGCTCTTGCCACCCCCATAGTGCCTTTTTTAGGCAAGGCTCAAAGGTCAAACCCACCCCCATAGACAGCACAAGGAACAAGAAACTAAGGGTAATGCTGCTAAACGCCAGAAGTCTTAACCTCAAGATGCATGCACTTGAAGCTCTCCTCAGTATGGAGAACATTGATATCTGTGCAGTGACAGAAACCTGGTTCAAGGCTCCAGAGAGCACCCCAGCACTACCAGGCTATACCTCATATCATGCTTTTTGGCCCCAAAACCTGGACCGAACCACAAAAGGAGGGGGAGTTTCCATATTTATCAAGGATATCCACACCTCCAGGATAGTGGCATTGCACGAAGTATCAGAGACCATCCATGTGCAACTAACAGTGGGCAAGACTGCTTTTTAGTTTATAGCATCCTACAGACCACCCTCTCAAAGTCAGGAATCCCACTCGGCTTTCCTGAAAACATTGGAGAACATGAAGATCTCTCCGAACACCATTATATTGGGTGACTTCAACTACCCAAACATTGACTGGGAGCACTACTCAAGCCCCAGCACCTTAGCCCAAAGGTTCCTGGAAATTATAAACTCAAATGCTATGGAACAACTAGTCACCACTCCCACAAGAGGGGACAACATACTAGACCTGATCATTACCAACATGGGGACTCTATGCTCCACACCAGAAGTATATCCCTCATTGGTAAGATCAGACCATAAATTAATTTCACTGGATGTCCACATCCCGACCCCACCCCCAGCCCAGAAAACCACAGTGAAAAACTTCTCACTTCTCAAAACTGAAGTGGAATCCTTCAAGGCCCCAGGGTCAGTGGAAACTACGGCCCAAACTGCAGAATCCTATATAAACGCATTCTACGGACATCTCCAGGAATGCATGGATCATGCTATCCCAAACAAAACCAAGACCCAATCATCCAAAGGCAGGCGTCCAGTCTGGTGGACCCCTGCCATAAATAAACTGTACAACAGAAGGAGGAAGCTACTACATGATAGAGCAAAATCCCTAATAGGGAAGGCATCTCTGATCAGTACTAGCAAAAAATTACGATCCCTCATAAAATCCTCCAAGGCCAGCTTCGAGAGAAAAATTGCACAGGACACCAAAGACAATCATAAGGCTTTTTTCAGTTATGTTAGAAACCTGGGATGCAACTCCCAGACTTGTTCTGAGTTGATTCTAAACGACAAAAAATACACTGAACCCACAGACATCGCCAATATCCTGGCAGACAGGTTCAGTGCAAACTTCTCCACCCCCTCCACCCCCAAAAGAGCAAGTATCTATCCCAGCAGAGGGCTGCCTCCAAAACATCTCTGATGCTCAGGTGAAGGCTGCCCTCTCCAAAGCAAAAAACACTGCTTCCATGGGACCAGATGGCGTCCCAGGTTGCGTCCTACATGAACTCCAAGAGGAACTAATCCCTCAAATGAAACAGCTATACAATCTCAGCCTCACTACAGGATATGTGCCCACAGAATGGCGTACAGCAACAGTGGTCCCACTCCACAAAGGTGGAGACTCTATGAACCCTGGAAACTATTGCCCCATAAGCCTTACTAGCTTAGTCTGCAAGGCTATGGAGATGATCATCATGGAGGTCATAAACAAAGACATTGGGGACCTACAGACACTAGATCCTACCCAGTTTGGCTTTGTCAAGGGCAGATCCTGCCTTTTGAACCTGGTTGACTTCTTCGAAATAGTCACCAAAGCCATAGATGAAGGGAAGGTAGTCCACACAGCCTATCTGGACCTTGCAAAGGCATTTGACACAATACCCCACTCGGGCATCGTAGATAAGCTATCCAGCTTAAATATAAACCCCTATGTCACAAGATGGGTCGCAAACTGGCTCAAAGACAGAACCCACAGAGTGAGAGTTTCTGGAGCCATGTCAGACTTGAAACCAGTCACAAGTGGCGTCCCACAGGGTTCTGTCCTGGGACCACTCTTGTTCGGTATATACTTTTCCGAGGTACAGGCAAATGTGGGAGGACAATGGCTCACCAAGTTCGTAGACGACTGCAAACTGGGCACCATAATCAACTCTCCAGCTGACACAAACATCCTTCAAAAAGGTCTCACAGAGACAGATAACTGGTGCCAGTGCCATGGTTTAAGGCTAAATGCCAAAAAATGTATAGTCATACCCTTTGGCAAAAACAAAATGTGCCCACAAATTACCACATAGGCAGAAACCCATTAAGTACAGAGAAAGTTATTATGGACCTGGGGACCCAAGTTGATAGCAATCTCTCCTTTGAAAACCACATTGCCAAAGTGGTTAGAAAGACCTTCTACATAGCCCACCTCATCACGAAGGGTTTCACATCTAGATCAAGAGAGGTAATCGTGCCCCTTTATTCATCCCTCATCAGGCCCATCATAGAATACAATGCCCCTTTTGGGATGTACCTTACCCGACACCTGCAGCAATTAGAAAGACCCCAAAAGTATCTCACCAAGAGGATCAAGGGTCTCAAACAGATGCCATATGCTGCTCGGTTAAAAAAACTCCAGTTCTACTCAGTTGCATACCGCCTACTTCAAGGCGATTTATGCCTGACATACAAAGCTATGTCAAATCCAGAATTAATGGACATGCTCCACCTCAGTAAATCTAAATCCCTTAGAGCCACATGCACGAGGGACTTGAACCTCAGCACAGAAATAAATAGAACTTGCTGGAGGGACAGGTTCATAACCCAGAGGCTCCCTTCGCTCTGGAATAGAATTCCAGTTCATGTGAGGCAGAGCACCTCACTGAATCTCTTCAAGAAGAATCTCGATAGGTGGATGGGGGATCATAGGTTTGTCCCAGGGATTACTCCCGTGTCACTATTAGACAGAGGCACAGTAAACTAAACCTTAAAAAGAGCACAGTATACTCAAATCAAGGGGTGGCGTAAGCCATACAGAATCGGGCTAGGCTTATAATTGCCTCAGGGCAGATAGCCTAGTATGAACCTATGAACCTATGAACCTATAAATAGTACAATAGTAAAGACAGACTGGGCCACAGGATACCAAACAATCAACAGTAAGTAATGCAGGTGTATAGTTCAGCAGCCTCTATCTATACTCTTTACACAATCACTAGCTGGTAAAGACTTCAGTTGGCACAATGGGATGTAACTGTTACATAACAAGGCATAACTGACACCATCACAAGCACACTGACAAACAGAACAGTCTGTATGGCAGGAGGCAGTAGGCCTACATTAACCCAATTTATGTAACTAATTTAAATATAGGTGAATTGTATGGTAATGTACATCCAGATACCTTAAAGCAGCTCACCCCTGATACCCCCACATTTTGAAACAGCATAGGTTATTTATGGTGCACCCCCCCCCCCCGACTCAATAATACAGGGCCCTATACCACTGTTACATACACTGTCCTCTGGAGTGCATAAGGGCACACATGTAGTGTGTAGGTGAAACCCACACATATATGGCCCCACCCCCACCGTATGTATGGGGGATACAACAGCAGTGGACTGATGGCAGGAATGGTAGCATGATATACTCACAGCCCACTACAGAACAACCCCTGACAGCATGTCATATGTGCAAAGCTTGGTATGTAGATGGAGGACAGAGGCTGGAACACAGGTCCATATGTGGAAAATTGTTGCCATACATTAAACAAGTCACTGGTGTTACAGGATAGTCTGCAACATACCCTTAGTCAAGGATTTGAGGTTAGAAACATAAATGGATGTAGCCATGTACTGATAGCACTCAACACACACCCAAACTGCCAGTGAAATATCTGACACAGGACCTGTATGGTGGACAGACAAAACATGATAGGCACACCTCTGGCCATCAAGAGGATAGGCCCACAGTTGAGAGCTATGGAGACAGACTGCATTCCAAGGTAAACTAGCATGTACACACAAACCCTGTAACACCAGTACTATATGAAGCATAACACAACTCTACTCATACTCTGTCTGTAGTTCTGGAACCTCTGACAAATCTGTAGCTAGCCTGAGTGTGCAGGTTCTCCTGTAAGAGGTATTGCTACCTGCTGTCTGGAACACTGATGCCCACACATAGGAAGGATGTCCATCACAAAGGAAAGGTAAAGGGACCACGCCCACATGATGTAGGGATTTATAGTGGGTGGTTGCCATGACAGTGGTAATTGGAAGTATTAAACAGCAAACTGCATGCAGTTAGCAAGTGGAGGACAGTGACTGGTGCAGAGGCCGTCACCTGATCATGTGCATCACCTACTAAAGCCATGCTGTAATCTATTCAAAGCAGCTCATTCCATTTATTGGAGAGAGAGAGAGAGAGAGAGAGAGAGAGAGGGGAGAGGGAGAGGGAGAGGGAGAGAGAGAGAGAGAGAGAACAAAAAACAAACAGCATTCATTCATCAAGACATCATTCCCTCAACTGAACAACTGCTATGGACAATAGTGTCTGTCCCTGTGGGTAGTGGGCCATAGCCATCAACTGTGCAGATCAGCACTGATTGAAAAGATGTAAGCCATCATAGTGTGTGTTGTGTAATGGGAAGTATGTATATTAAATGGCCAATAGCTGGTGGTGAAAGTAATGTCATTATGATGGACACGTGGGACCCATGACCCACCACTGGCTAGGATACACAGGTTAATCTGTAATGTAGCATGCCAGAATGCCATAGGTGTGTAATGGGGTTACCTGCAATCCAGTCCTACATATACCCCCCTAATGTCAGGCTGTGTCCATATGTGGCACCTGTCTGTGTGGTAGCAAGGCAGAACAGTGCAGCTGTGCAGGAAGGTGTTGTGAGATTGTGGAGCTGATGTCTGACTTTACCCCACATATAGGTATGCATATGTGTACATATGTCACATATATAATATATAAAAGATATCTATGTATATCAGCATGCATGTTCACAAATATATGTCTCTAAAGACATGTCCCCTATATTATTACCACAGTGATGTGTGCTATGTGCAAGGCACCAGCACACATAGCAATACACACAGATATCCACAGCTGGCAGTGTGTGCAACATGAATGGGTATGTCACATGTTAGTCCCTTGTTGGGACCACATTGCCCCAATCTGTGAAGTATGCAGTGGGAATATGGGGAAGTATGGCAGGTACACTTGTGGAGGTGGTCAGAGTTGGTAGATATAGAGGACAGTCTACAGGGATGGTATGTGACACATGTGGTGGGTAAATGCCCTGGATGGTGTGTGTGGCCTGTGATGTGGACACCCCATGGGCCCCAATATGGGCACAATGGGAACAAGCCTCCCAGCCAGTGCTACTCACAACAGCAGTCCATGTCCTGAAGGTGCCTGGTCTGGAGGCTGAGCAGGAGAAGCATGTTGGCCCTGTGAATGTGTGGTGGGTGCCTCAGACTGATGTAGCACATCCCATATGTGTCTGTGGAGCCCAGTATGGAACAGACCCTAGACCTGACCTCAGGGGACAGGAACATGTCTGTGTGCCCTGAGGGGGGGAGGCAACTTCCCCTGGGTTGGTCCCACCTGATGGTATTGCTGGACCAGTACATGAGGAGGCCCCAGGTTGGGACACACATGTGATGTGGCCAGGTATAATGATCAGATGGGTTTGGAGATGTGGTTCTGCTGGCCAATAGAACATATACATGTTATTGTGTCACTGTTATAGAACATATGTTGGTAGTAATAGTCTACACAATCCCGGTACATGTCCAACAGCATGCATAGATATCCTCAATAACACAGAATGTCAGATGTGCAGCAATACCAAAGCAGCCATACCACTGGCATATATGGAACCATAGTGGCCCTGACAATGGCATGCAGGTGAATAGTCTGGAATAGCCCAGCAATGAGAGTGTCCACACAGGGTACATGGCTACAATCACATAGCAGAAAGTGTGGTACAATACAATATCTGTCCCACTGGCAGGTAAGCTGTAGTCATACCTAATGAGTTGTGTGTACAGTTTGTTGAAGCTAATATGATGGGGGGTAACAGAGATGTGTATTATGAACTGTGGTAACCTTGCTGTATGAGTTGCCCAGACTTGTTTCCATCCTTATGTCTTTCAGTCAAGGTGTCACATTCACAGTTGCCACCTATTCACAAGCAGAGAATGATGTGGTGATATCACACTTGATCCGCTACCCAGTGCTGTTTGACAGGGCTGCACATGAGCAGTAGGAGCGGACCGCCCTGTGGAATGACCTAGTCCACAGGGTCAATGATGTCGGACTGCACAACCACAGTTATGAGCAGGTCCAGCATCATTGTACTGACCTGCTTTGCAATGCCCATTAGCATGCTGCTGCAGTCCAGGGGGATCAACTTGCCACGGGGGGAGGTCATGCCACCCCCCCGACACATGTGGAGGAGCTCCTGGCCAGCCTCATGGCACCTGTCTGTCTGGCCAGCCATCAACCGCTGGACACCTTCATGGAGGTGGGTGTCACCCACACACTGGCTGAGGAGCATGCAGTTAAGGACAAAGGGCACATCAGTAGACCACTGTTGTGTATACATCCGCATTGGTACAGGTAGATCATGCATATCTGACATGTCATAGATATATTGTGTTGCTGCATTGTAGTGATAAACAGATGTCCAGATGTGGTAGTATTGTGGGAATGTACTGTTGATGTATTATAATACTGCACCCACCCTGTAGAACAGCCACAGGTGTGGCCACTGACATTGCATCTTTCACCCTCTTATGTAGGACCTTCCGGGATACCACCAAGGCAGCAGTCTGTAGCTGGTGATTATGTTTTATGTAGATGCTTGCCAACACACCAGGCATGTAATGGTGATGGTATATTTCATGCACACATCTAACACACCTACCCTGAATGCATGCTGTACATGTATTGTTGCTGTTAAATGCACAGTCTCACAGGGGTGACCATGTTGGGGTATTGGAAGGGTATGTCAGACACCTGCATGATAACTAACATCCTGTCATTGTGGAATGTGTCCACAGGGAGTAACATACTGGTGGTAGACATGGCCATATACAGTAGGGACATATTCGGAACAACACCCATATACAGTGCAACACCAATGTAGATACCAGTAGGACAATGGTAACTGCTGCAGAGGTACACTATGGCATAAGGCATTACAGTAGTCCACATTATCGGCTGGGTCTAGGATGCAACATGTGGTGTTCAGTGTATGGGACACTGCAAAGTGACACACATGTGTAGGGCTTACTAGTCATGCATCTGCATAAAGGCTGAAGGGAGGGTTTCAGCATGACACACCAGTGCACTACAGTAGGGATCCTAAGGATGCTAGGAATGGCTCTATCTGCACAAAGTCATGTTCAGGACCTGTGGCAGCTATAACCCTACCCACACAGCAATAGTGACAGCAGTGTGTGAACACCATGGGATGTGCACATGAGTAGACCTTGCAATCATGCAGAATAGGGGGACATGTGTATGGCAGACTGAACATACACTGGCAAATGCAGATGGCCCACGCTGGTATACCCCTGCCAGGAGTAGTTACTGCTGTAGTACATGCAACAAAAGGTGCGATAAACCGTTATGATAAGGGTTTGCACACATATGCCCACACAGTGTGCATGCATTGTGGTCAGCAGCCGCACACCTAACATGATCTGTAGACACTGCATGTGAAAGTACAGGACATATGTCACATATCAAGCTTGTGTACTGCTAAGATATGCAGTGATGTGGTCCCATGGCAGATCAAGGATGTGTGTGTCATATCAATAAAGGTGTGTAGACTCCCCCATAGCCATGGTATGCTCTAATGGTTGTCAGTGTAAGAGTAGTGGAGTGGTCATACATGGTCTGTTGATGTTGACATTTGTAAATCAGGCATCGGGCAATCACCAATGACAACTGTCCACATATCATCCCAGGTATGAGTTGCTGAAAAACATAGGGGCTGTGAGAAATAAAGCTGACATAACTGACACAGTACTACACATTCCACAATGGGTTGTACACCTGTAAGTTGTGGCGCATAGTACATGGCAGAGTGTAGAGCAGGTGCACAGCAATACTGTGTACATGGGTGCAGTGCTATCCAGGGGAAGGGGCATCAACTAGTAACACAGCACATGCATCACACACATGTATACTGTTGCTAGCATGGATTGACTATAGCTGAACTGCATGCTGTTCTGTACCATATGTTCTGCATGTTGACAGATGGGTAATAGGAGGACTGTGTGTACTATCATTGTGCAACCTCACCTGTATGTGTATGTGTGTGCATCCTGGTGGTTAGTTAGTTTGTCTGCAGGGTCACTCTGGTGAAGTGGAAGGAGGTAGATGCATGTAGGATGCGTGTATGCATGTGTGTGTTTGTGTGGGTGGCCATGTATGCACATGTGTGATTGTGGGGTGTTCATATGGCTATACCTCCCTTTGGGACCTTGCAATACATGGACATGGACTGCCACATTACACACCAGGAATGCCTGTCATGTGTGTAATCACAGGACAGCAAGTAGTATAATATGGTCTGTAGCATGGAACAGGCATCCAGAGGGAAGGTAGACACCAGGTACACCCTTAATATCGCAGTCAGCAGAGAGATCACCTGCAACCCACGTATGCACTACAGATGCATTGGTGAAGTACTAGTCAGCACCAGGGAGTGAAGCCATATATTACAGTTGTCACATGATAGGCTGAAGGAGCAGCATATCTGACATGTACTGAGCACTGCATACACATGACACACCAGTGCGAGATATTATGGATACAACATAGTAGCCCACACATATAGGGGCCACGTACATCATGTCTGGACATACAGAGAGTGCATACCGAATGACAGCAGTGAGGCCATGTAAAACCACTGCACACAGGTCAGGCAGGTAAAGTAGCAACAGGCCTTGTGTTGTGGCTGCTTGTGTGGACATTTAGAGGACAGTGATGTTAATGAGTGGTATCAATGTGTGTATGTTAACAAGTGTGATGCAGGATGGGGTAACACATGGACATATACGTGGGACTCTCTGTAAAGCCATGGACAGGTAGGTATTATGGAGGTGTGTGTGTGTGTGTGTGTGTGTGTGTGTGTGTGTGTGTGTGTGTGTGTGTGTGTGTGTGTGTGTACGTGCGCCTACTGTTAGGCAATGCTGTACAGATTTTAAAGTGCATCTATTGTTTTCCCCCACAGATGGCGAGGTGGGTCAGGGTCCCTCCTGCATGCAATCTGATGATAGTGTCCATACAGACACTGAAGATGATGATAGTACTGTTGAGGCACAGGTGGGGTTGTCAGGGGCCGACACTGTGCCAACTTTTGACATCCCTCTTTTAGACACCCCAACCCCGCACACAGTTTCAGTGCCTACACATACCCCATCACCAGTGGCCATAGTGGAGGAACAGCTGGCGTTTGGTGGCAGTGCACAGGGAAGTCTGGTAACCATGCCTACTGTATCCAGTCATAGCAGGCATAGCTGGACGTCCAGCAGGGCACCACATAGGGGGATGTCTCATGGTGCTCATGGTAGGGCCGCTGGACATCATGCCCCTGACATAGGCAACATAGCTGGTATCAGCAGTTGCATGTTTCAAGCTGTCATGGTGATGCAGGCACGTATGAAACATTACACCAGACAGGGCCTGAGGCTGCAGAGGGCTGCTCTCGCATCTGTAAGTGACAAACGCCGTGAACTGTCAGGTGCCATCCATGTTTATACTGAGCACACAGACAGATGGCATGATGAGATGACGGCCCTCATCGGCAGTGATGTGTCCATGCTTCAACATGTGGTGGGGATGTGGCGATGCCTGCATGGACATGGGCCAGCAACAACTACAGCTGGCAGTCAATGTGGACATGCTAGGACACCAAGGGTCTCCCGTAGTGGCAGTAGCAGTCCTGGCAGTCCGGGGGGTGTGCTGTCCACACCACACCACACCACATCAGGGCACATGCATGTGGTCCTGGCCAGTCCCAGGAGGGACCTGGTACCAGCGAACAATTGTCATTAGCAGGTGAGAGTAGCACATCAAGGCCTGTACCTGGATGTGCCTGTGGAACCCCTGGAAGGCACAGTTCACGTGTCCATGGCCGGAGGCAGTGAACTGCACACCCTGCCAGGTATGGTCTGCAGCTGTCCATAAACACCTGTGTAGGGCAGCCACATGGCAGAACTGTGGGCATGCATACCCACACACTATGCAAATTCATCTAGGGCAACCCCATAGCTACACACACCACATCACCTCGCTCAGCTCTCCACAGTGCACCCCTCACCCACACACATGGTGATAAATGTATGGCCCACCCTTGGCCTCTGGCAAACCAACATCACAGCCTGTGCATATGATGATACCTGTGCCACATCCCTGTCATCCATACCATCAATGCAGGGACAGGCTGATATGGTTCTGATGCACATGGTGACTGTACAACAGTGTACCACAGTACTGCAGTGTAACATGTTGTAGGGAATAGGTTGTAATGCATATATGGCAGGTAGTGTAGCCATCCAGTAATGATGCCTTATAGCTGTTAGTAACACTGTTTGGATGTGGTCTCTTTAGTGTTATCCATATGTGTTTTAGGTGTACATGTGGCAGCACTAGGATGCCCTGTGCATATGATGATACCTGTACCACATCCCTGTCAACCATACCATCAATGCAGGGACAGACTGATATGGTTCTGATGCACATGGTGACTGAACTACAGTGTACCACAGTACTGCAGTGTAACATGTTATAGGGAGTAGAGTGTAATGCATATATGGCAGGTAGTGCAGCAGTCCAGCAATGATGCCTTATAGCTGTTAGTAACACCGGTTGGATGTGGTCTCTATAATGTTATCCATTTGTGTTGTAGGAGTACATGTGTCAGCACGAGGATGGTCTGCAGTCATATTCCACAACGGGGTATGTCACTGTGGTGACACCATGGCTGTGACATATCTGGGGTACATCTGAACACATGTCTCAGGTTACTAAACAGTTATTGTCTGTGCCACATGGACAGGTTGCCTGCTGAGGCGTGTATACCCGGCAACCTGATGTAGACCCATTCACTTACATGCACACTGTTACTTGGCAACACTGGGATTAGACCCTACTTAGCTATGTAGTGATACTGAAGTGTGTGGCTTACATTGCACACACCACACAGCATTTAGGGTGAGGTGTGTCCCAGGTTACATGGTACATGCAGAACATCCCCAGGCATGTACAGTATGCTAATGGGGGTTGTGATGGGTGTATTTGGACAATACATAGTGTGACATACCATCTTATACACATTTACAGACACATAACAGCCAGATACACATACGAGATACCAGGGCCTATCGCTGCTAACTAACCTGACCGTGTGTCCAATGTGTTACAAGTAGGCTGCACAAATCACATGCTTAACTGGCTTGTATTGTGGTAACAGTTACCTTTATAGTTGATGGTGACAGTGGTAACCATAACGTGGTACTTGGGACATATACTATGTGTACCTTGGTGTAATGACAGTGTACACAGCACCCACATCCCCCAGTGGATATTGTACTCCCTGAAACCCATGATGACACTCTGCCATACCTACCATCACACATTGGCCATGATTGGGATACAACCCATAGTATACCCCAACAGTGATACTACAGGGATATGCATCTCATGCACATGCCACACATGTAGTAGAGTGTTGCATTGTCATGCCTCACCTATGGGCTGCAACAACTCTATCTGTACTACTGTGTGGCAATGGGTATTGTAATATGAGTATGTGGCCTCGGAATGCTGTCCCCTACAGATATACGGATATGCACACCTACACACACATGCCAGAACACAATGGGTATTCCATGCCTTTCACCCTATTTGTAAAACACTGTTGTGCTAGTACTGCAAGGCTCATGTAGCCGGTATGGGGGGAGCTTAACAGGATACATGCAATGTCCCATACAGCAGCAGCCACAACTTACTATGGCAATGGGTGTTGCGTTGCTTGTAAAGGCCCTCATGGAATTCCCAAGTGCAAGTGTGCTGACACACAGACACTGTTATACTCTGTC
>NC_056730.1:458138783-458233783 GCF_019279795.1 Protopterus annectens | reverse complement strand
AGTCTTCCGATATTGCCATATACAGGTGGGGTCGTACTGTACCCATTCCCCACAGCAGGGATACTGCCAGAGAGGTGCCTGTGGGTGGTGTTTGCGTGGCTAGTTGCATGTGTGCTATGGACACTACGTCCATCACACACACAGATATGCATGGGGCATTGCAGTTATGCTGGCATGTGCAGGTACATCAGCTGATTCCCAATACATCAGTCCTACCTGCTTTGTAATCTGCAGGTGTTCAGGCAGACCTCACCGGTATCCCCTACTACAGGTCCTGTTACTGTGATGCATACCTATATGCACAAATCTAAGGGTGTCTCCATTTCACAGTTACACAATATATACTGTATGTCTGGGGTACTTTCCCCTGTGTACTGCTTGCATATCTAGCCCAACAGCCATGCCATGTCAGTCTTTCAGATGGTGACACATATTACCACCATATATTTACAATGGCTTACTCCTAGCATGTATTGTACTGGTGGGGATTGTCTTTGGCACTACAATCATGCGGGCTTGTCCCTATTATCAGCAGTAGTAGGCAACAGATACCAGATCTTATCTCAACATGCATACATACTGACCACTCTGACACACATTATGAAACACACACCATCGTAACACACACAGGCCTGCATATTGTGCAAATGCTACAACCTATCTTGCTACCTTGACCACCTCTGGCCATCTGTGCTCCACTCATATTTATCTAATCATACATGTTACTACATTTCTACACAGGATTGGAGGGGCACAACTGAGTGTCATTACATTTCTACACTGGATTGGGGGAAGGGGCAGACCTGTCTGTTTCCACATGTCTACATAGGTGTGGGGGGACACACCTGACTGTTACTACATTTCTACACAGGATTGGGGGGGCAGACTTGACTGTTGCTACATTTCTACACAGGATTGGGGGGGACACACCTAACTGTTTCTACATGTCTACATGGGAGTGGGGGCACACCTGACTGTTCCTACATTTCTACATAGGGTTGTGGGGGGACACCTGACTGTTTTTACATTTCTACACAGGATTTGGGGGGCACACCTGACTGTTACTACATTTCTAGACAGGATTGGGGGGAGGGCACACCTGACTCTTTCTACATTTCTACACATTATTGGGGGGACACACCTTACTGTTTCTACATATCTACATAAGATGGGAGAGGGCAGACCTGACACTTGTACACATTTGCTATGACTGTGCTGGTATGTCAGGAACTCCAATTCATTCTGTATTCTAACCTATCATACTGACTAGAGGCATATCAGTGTACTACAGGTCTTAGCTTTGGTTGCCCTACATATTTTAGTGTCTGACTTCCTACCCTTCAGAACTAACATCCCACTGCCTGACCTGCTGTAGTCTGTCTGTGTAGGCCTGAGGGGGAGGTTACCCATAGGCATCATTCAGATGCCATAGCACAGCCTCTGTTTGGGTTTGTCTACACCTGCTCTACTGGCTGAGACTGTTGCTGGGTATGTGAACCTCCCTGACTGGCATGTGTGAGTCATATGGACAGACATGTTGCCCAGCACATTTCTTGCAGTGGGTTTTGTCACCCTGTGTAGCACTGGCTACTATGGTGACTCCAGTATGTGTTACAGATGTCATGGTGCCATTACGGGTGTCTACTATCCATAACATTCAGCCACCCAATTCCCTTACATGTTCACATCTATACCATAGATATAGATAACGACACATTCTACTCCATTTGGTAATTGGTAGGTTGATTGACTTACCTTGTGGGTGTGCCAGGATTGATAATGGTGCTGGAGGACTGCCTATGTTGGATGCACATAGTACACTCCCTATATATGGTTGAGCACAGGTAGTGTCATGCTTGGCATCCCTTTTACTGT
Source organism: Protopterus annectens (assembly GCF_019279795.1). Lineage (NCBI taxonomy): Eukaryota > Metazoa > Chordata > Ceratodontiformes > Protopteridae > Protopterus > Protopterus annectens. The sequence goes on along the minus strand of NC_056730.1, from coordinate 458,231,908 downwards.
ATGTGCAAGTCAGAGAGAGGTGTCATTCCCTGGGTCTCTACTGTGTCAGTGTATGTGCTATGCGTTGTCTCTTTGCCATGGCCAGGGCACATTGGGCATGCCTCCATCTGCCTACTGTGGCAGGCTTAGGTTGTTCCTCCCTCAAGTCACTCTGTGCCTGTGCAGGCCTTGGCAATGGTGGGGGAATGTGTGGCTCTGCCCCGTGCTGTTCCTGCTGCAGCTGTTTCCACAGGATCATATTGTATAGCATGGCGCATACCATAACAATTTGAGTACATGTAGCTGGTGAGTACTGCAAGGCTCCACCGGATGTGTCCAGACACCGGAACTGTGACTTGAGCATCCCAAACACATGCTCTATTATAAGTCTGGTCTGTGTGTGTGCCTTATTATGGCGTTCTTGTTCAGGTGTGTGTGCATTTCTGATGGGTGTCATCAGTCACGGCTCGAGTGTGTAACCAGCATCCCCCACTAGGTAACCGTAAAGGATGTCCCCATTGGCAAATCTCTGGTACAGCTGCATCAGATACCACATGTGGGAATCATGATAGCTTCCAGGGCAGTCAGCACACACATTCATTATAATGCCCTGGGCATTGCACACTACCTGGCAGTTGATGGAGGGGAGGCCCCTGCGGTTGATATAGACCCTTCCCTGATAACCAGGTGGTGCTTTGATGCATATGTGCATGCAGTCTATAGCAGCCACTACTTCAGGGTATTCTGCTATTTGGAGGAAGAGATGCATATTGCTGGCCAACACCACATGGGTGTTGAGGAAATATACGTGCTCAATGGCATGTGCTGACATGGAATCCAGGAACTGGTGGAATACTCTGGATGCTGATGCCTGTAAAATCCCCATGATATCCCCAGTTGAGCTTTGGGTGGTACCTGTGGCTAGTATTCCTAGACTTACACATACCTTGGTATCCACTGGGATGGGTTCTCCCTCGGTCAGTTCGGTGTGTCAGGCGTGGCCGGCACAGCTCAACAATTTGTTGTAGGAGGTCCCTGTCCACCCTATAGTGCTCCACTATCTCCAGCTCATGTAGCCCCTGGTAGGTTACCCTGGGTCTGTATACTCTTCTCTGTCTCCCCATTGTCGGTTGATCGGCAGCATTCGCATCCTCACCACCATCAGCCTCTTACACATGTTGTTCTATTTTGCCTGCTGCAGCCCCTATCATTTTGTAGTTTTGTTTGTTAAAAGTTCCCCACTTGTATACACCGGTGGTGTAGAGTATGGGAAAAAACAGAGGGGAAGGTGTCTGCATAGTTTATAGTAGTGTTCTGGGCTAGGCTGGTCTGCTGCCTGTGTAATTGGCTGATTCTGATACATTTCACCTGCCAGCTATGCTAGTTCTCCTTAATTACCTTCCTAATGCTGTTTTCCCTTCCCATTGTCTTCCTGTTTAAGCCTAGGGGTGCACCGCGCAAACACAGTGCTCAAATGTGCACAGTGCAGGTTCCCATCAGTTTGTCGAAACTTCACCAGTTCGAACGCCATATGTTCGAACTGTGAAGTTCAAAAACTGATTATCGCGAAGCCGCAGAATACCGAATTCTTTCCCAAGGAAAGAATTTGGTGGTCCGTTTCTGTGGCTTCGTGATTTTAAGCACTGTGGTGGAAAGTTACGAGTCAGGTTCAGGTAAGTGTGCGATTGTGCGGATGTTAGGGTTAGGGCGGGGTTAGGTGAGTTAGGGTTAGGGCGCATGTGAGGTGGGTGTGCAATAGTGACAGACTTTCGGGTTAGGGTGGAATAGGTGAGTTAGGGTTAGGGCGCGGGTGAGGTGGGTGTGCGATAGTAACAGACTTTAGAGGTAGGGCGAGATAGGTGAGTAAGGGTTAGGGCGCGGGTCAGGTGAGTGTGCGATAGTGACAGACCTTAGGGTTAGGGTTTGGGTTAAGGTAAGAAGATAGATAGATAGTATGTACAGTTTAGTGTAGGGTTAGATGTAGGATTTTAAGTGTATGTATGTGGATTGCTGTTTTTTTCCTGTGCTTGTGCTGTGTGTGTTTCTTGGAACAGCGATTTTTTTCCCTGGGAAAAAAAATTGCTGTTCTAAGCCTTCGATGGTTTTGCACTTCGAGGTTAGAAGTTCGAACATATGGTGTTCGAACTTCTGCCATTTTGTCGAAGTGTTATAGACCCCACAGTGCTGCTATTTCCTGGTTTAACTTTTTTTTTCTTCCTTTAAAACCCAGTGCACAGCGTGCACACCCACTTAGGCAATGTTAAGAGTGCTAGGCAGATTCAGACACACCCCCTTGCTTAGCTGTGCTAAGCTAGAAGCAAACCCGAGCCACAGGGCTCCAATCCGCTTACAGTATGCCTGACACACACACCCTATGATGTCAGCTAACTCCTAAGCTTGCACCAAGATATTCCTACTCTTACACTGTTGGGACCTGACTAGCATGCTGGGGAAAACTGGGATTCACTATCATTCCCCTCATTTGCATAGGATTGCCTGCTAATGCATAGTAGCATGTCTCACACTGAGCCTCCCTCCTTAGCAACCACTACTCACTGGCCATGTTGTTTTCTGCCTGCCATTGACTTTCATGGCAGAATAGTGATTTTAGTTAGAATGCTTATTTTAGGTTTATTTTATTATCCCCCCCAATCCCATATGTACGCCGCTGCCCTACGCTTAAACAGCCGAGATCGGCAAAAAAAAAAAAAAATAAAAGTTGATTTTTTTTATTTTTTAGGCTGTTTGCAATACCTGTGGCCTTATACTTGGCCATTGGCATGCTTCCTGACCGAAATGCAGCCTTTATTTGGAGTTGTCACAGCTCCGTTTTGGATTTTGCAGAAATGTACTCGGTTACTAACTGAGTACATTTCTGCAGATTGCATTAGTCCTACACGGCCAGTTTCAAGCTTCCTGGATTACAAATGCACCTCATTTGCATGGATTTCTCCTGAAAATGGGGTGATTTGCATACAGGGGCTTAGTCCGTGCAGGACTAGTGCAGGAGCGCTCGTGCATGCCCTTGCAGGCTGTTCTTGGATCGCATAACAGACATATTGCCTGCTAGAGCCCCTGCACTAATCCTGCATGCCGTGCAAGGCATGCAGAATCCGGGGGCATGTGTGTGAACATGTGTGCTTGAGTGCGTATGTGCGTGTGTGCGTGTATGTGTATGTTTGTCTGTGTGTGTGTGTGTGTGTGTGTGTGTGTGTGTGTGTGTGTGTGTGTGTGTGTGTGTGTGTGTGTGTGTGTGTGTGTGTGTGTGTGTGTGTGTGTGTGTGTGTGTGTGTGTGTGTGTGTGTGTGTGTGTGTGTGTGTGTATGTGATATACATATATGTATGGTTAGCTTTTCAGTCAATATTCAATCAAAAGTATCTATTATTTTTCTTTCATTTAAAGGTACCATCGAAATGATATATAGTTGTATATTTATGTGCACGAAAGATAGAGTACTCTTATGGTAGGAAAGTTTTGGGAGAAGTAAAAAAGATAGAATGTGTAAATGAGTGAATGTCCATTTGTGTAAATCACATATTGCTAAATTAAGTTTTAGCTAGTGTAGGTAAGTAGGAGTGAGCAGAAAGTTAATGTTTGACTGAAAATATGGCTGTTGTAAAGATATGCAAGAATTTTTCTTTTTTTTTTTTTTTTTTTTTTTTTTGCAGTTTCTGTATATGTCTGAATGCCCACAGGTTAAAGTTAGAGTAAGGGTCACATAAGAGAGAGATTAAATGTTGAGTATGTTTGGTGTCATGTGTGTTATGTGTCCCTTTGTCTTGTGTAGTGATACTGTTAGAGGAAAGGGTTTTGGTAACTTAATGTGTAGGACTGGGGATGGAGGATGGTGTAAGATTAAGGTTTAAGGAAAGGGATAGCTCACTTAAATAAGGTGGTACAGAAGACCTTTACTCTTCCATACCACCTTACTCATTTCTGCTAGCCCTAATCCTACCTTTGCCCCTGCCCCTAATCCCAGCCAATATACATGTTTTATGTTTGCACATATTGTGTTTTTGCATATAGAATAGAACATGCAAGGGTCCAGAGTCATTTCAGCTGTATAATGTTTACGTAGCAAAGTAAACCATATAGCTCTCATGTTTGCACTGGGTATATGAGCCTTTTAAGATTATGAGAAGTTGTGAAAACAAAACCACATTGGGTGTTTTGGAGATAAATGGTCTAAAGAAATGAAATGTTTCTGCAAATAAACATAGACAGGAAAGCAGCTCATGGCTACTGGATGTTGATATAATCTATGTACTTAAACATTGAAGATTAAGAAAAATAAAGCTTTTTTACATGCAATTGTCAATCATAATTCATCGAAGCTAAAAGACATACAAAGAGACTAATCTTGCAGCATTCCTGTCCTTTAAAATGTGTGACTGACAAGTTATTTCTTTGTAAAATGTGCTTCATATAACAGAAAGTATAACTGAGAATGCAATTTACAAGGACAAAGCAACCAAACAAGTATGCTGTTCTTTGTCACTGCATTGGAGTCTATCTGTCTAATTAAATAGATATAATATATCTACATCTGTACTTGCATCTACATATATATTTATAGCTATCTATCTATCTGATATTATATATAAATATATGCTTATAAACTGCATGCACACACACACACACCACACGCACACACACGCACGCACACGCACGCACACACACACACACACGCACACACACACACACACACACACACACACACACACACACACACACACACACACACACACACACACACACACACACACACACACACTCATAGGTTCATAGGTTCATAGGTTCATACTAGGCTATCTGCCCTTGGTCATTTATAAGCCTAGCCAGAGTGTTTTTGGCTTTCACCACCCATTTTAAATTAATTTTGCTATGCCCTTTTTCGAGGTTAGTATACTGTGCTTCTGTCTAACAGTGACACAGAAGTGATACCCGGGGTAAACCTACGATCTCCCATCCACTCATCAAGATTCCTCTTGAAGAGAGTCAATAAGGGACTCTGCCTAACCTGGACTGGGATTTTATTCCAGAGTGAAGGGAGCCTCTGGGTTCTGAATCTGTCCCTCCAGCATGTCCTATTTATTTCAGTGCTGAGGTTCAAGTCTCTCGAGCGCGTAGCTCGATGGGCTTTGGATTTTCTGAGGTGCAGGATGTCCATTAATTCCGGGTTGGACATGGCTTTATACGTCAGGCACAGATCGCCTCTGAGCAGGCGGTATGCCACTGAGTAGAGCTGGAGTTTCTTTAACCGGCAGCATATGGCGTCTGTTTGAGCCCTTTGATCCTCTCATTCGATTTAACCTAAAACACCATATTTGTCACAAACTCACATTCACATAAATCAGTGTACGTGTGTGTGTGTGTGTGTGTGTGTGTGTGTGTGTGTGTGTGTGTGTGTGTGTGTGTGTGTGTGTGTGTGTGTATGCATGTGTACATGTGTGTGTTTTTGTGAGAAGCAAGCAGATGTTCTGTCCTTCCAAATTCACATAATACTGCACCAACAACAAGCAATCAAACAGTTGATGACAACATTAGCTAGCTGTGGTTATACCTTCCATGAAGTGCGAATACAATTCTAAATTACAATTATAGTTCATATTGCCAAACAGGATGCAGTGTTTCAAAATGAAATATTAAGTAAATAGGAATACATTAGATATCATTCATTACTATGATTAAATCTTTAAAAATGGTTATATGCAGTTAAGCTTTTGCTAACTCCTTAGCTCTTTGGTTTAAACTACTTCATCCATATATAACAATCTGAGTGGGCAGAATCCAGAGATGCTGTCTGCATTGCAAATCAAATGTAGTATGAATGGAGTGTCATCCAAAATGCATAATATCAGTAGCTGACAGGTGTGCTGCATGGTGAAATGAATGGAGCACTGAGTACCACACTGAGAGAACATGGCATTTAGGAGAGTGGTGCAACAGGTGACTCATCCAGTATGCTGGTACGTTTAAATCCTGCCGTTCTAAATGGCACCAGAGGTGTTGAAAGAGGTGTCTTACTATACATAATGGGCACACACTACCTATCATGGCATCTGTGTTTGGAAATATGGTAACTTTACTTAAAGCATCCACATGGTCAAGTACCGCATATCCATTTTTAAACAGCACAGAGTGCAATCAGTGAGGGGACGCTAAGGAGTGCTAAAAGATGTTGAGTATGCAGTAGAAATTACAAATGCCTCTTGTCAATACTGATATATGAGAGCACTACTTAGAAGTGACTTATTCAGGGAAACACAGTATGCAAGTGGTGAGACAGGCAATCATCATCAAACTAAAGAATGACCCTCGTTAGTACCTAATAGCCTTGGTCCTCTGTACTATGAGTACACACAAAATAGCCTTGGTCCTCTATACTATGACATAACCTTAGCCCTCTGTACTATGAGGAGACAAGACAGCCTTATCCCTCTGTACTGTGAGGTGACAACATAGCCATAGCCCTCTGTACTGTGAGGAGACAACATAACCTTAACCCTCTTTACTATGAGGAGAGAGTATAGCCTTAGACCTCTGCACTGTAAAGAGACAACATAGCCTTATCCCTCTGTACTATGAGGAGAGAAAAATAGCCTTAGCCTTCTGTAATATAATGTGGCAACATAGCCTTAGCCCTCTGTATTATGAGGAGAGAACATAGCCTTAGCCCTCTGTACTATGAAGACACAACATAGCATTAGCCCTCTGTACTATGAGGACACAACATAACCTTAATCATCTGTACTGTGAGGAGACAACATAGCCATAGCCCTCTGTACTATGAGGACACAATAAAGGCTTAGCTCTCTGTACTATGAGCAGACAACATAGCCTTGACCCTCTGTACTATGAAGACACCACATAGCCTTAACCCACTGTACTGTGAGAAGACAACATATTCTTAGCCCCTTTTACTATGAGAAGAAAGCATAGCCTTAGCCACTTTACTATGAGGAGACAGCATAGCCTTAGACCTCTGTACTTTAATGAGAAAACATAGCCATAGCCCTCTGTACAGCAAGGAGACAACATAGCCTTAGCCCTCTGTACTGTGAGGAGAGAACATTGCCTTAGCCTTCTGTACTGTGAGGAGACAACATAGCCTTAGCCCTCTGTACTATAACGAGACAACATAGCCTTTGCCATCTGTACTGTGAGGAAACAACATAGCCTTGTCCCCTTTACTATGAGGAGATAGCATAGCCTTAGACCTCTGTACTGTAATGAGAAAACATAGCCTTAACCCTCTGTACTATTAGTGGAGAACATAGCCTTAGCCCTCTATACTATGAGGAGACAGCAAAGCCTTAAACATCTGTACTATGAAGAAACAACACAGCCTTAGCCCTCCGTACTGTGACGAGACAACATAACCTTAGCCCTCTGTACTGTGATGAGACAACATAGCCTTAGACCTCTGTACTGTGAGGAGACAAAATTGACTTAGCCCTCTGTAGTGTGAGGACATAACATAGCCTTAACCCTCTGTACTTTGAGGAGACAAAATAACCTTAGCCCTCTGTACTATGAGGACAAAACATAGCCTTAGCCCTCTGTACTATGAGGAGGAAACAGAGCCTTAACCCACTGTATTATGAGGGCACAACGTACCCTTAGCTCTCTGTACTATGAGGTGACAGTGTAGCCTTACCCTCTGTACTGTGAGGAGAAAACATAGCCTTAGGCCTCTGTACTCCAAGGAGACAACATAGACTTAGCCCTCTGTACTATGAGGAGACAACATAGCCTTAGCCCTCTTTACTATGAGGAGACTGCATAGCCTTAGCCCTCTGTACTATGAGCAGACAGCATAGCCTTAGCCCTCTGTATTATGAGGACACAACGTAGCCTTAGCCCTCTGAACTATGAGGTGACAATGTAGCCTTATCCTCTGTACTGTGAGGAGAAAACATAGCCTTAGACCTCTGTACTCCAAGGAGACAGCATAGACTTAGCCTTCTGTATTGTGAGCAGACAACATAGCTTTAGCTCTTTGTCCTATGAGGAGACAACATAGCCTTAGCTCTCTGCACTATGAGGAAACAACATAGCCTTAGCCCTCTTTACTATAATGAGACTGCATAGCCTTAGCCTTCTGTATTATGAGGAGACAACATAGCCCTATTTCGCTGTACTGACAGGAGAAAACATAGCCTTAACCCTCTATACTATGAGGACACAACATAGCCTTAATCATCTGTACTATGAGCAGACAGCATAGCCTTAGCCCTCTGTACTATCAGGACACAACATAGCCTTAACCCTCTGTACTGTGAGGAGACAACATAGCCTTTGCCCTATATACTATGAGGGCACAACATAGCCTTAGCCTTCTGTACTATGAGGAGAAAACATAGCTTTAGCCCTCTGTACTATGAGGACACAACATAGCCTTAACCCCCTGTAATGTGAGGAGACAGCCTTAGCCCTTTGTACTATGACAAGATGACATAGCCTTAGCACTCTGTACTGTGAGGACACAACATAGCCTTAGCCCTCTGTATTGTGAGCAGACAACATAGCATTAGCCCTCTATACTATGAGGTGACATCATAGCCTTAGCCCTCTGTACTGTGAGGAGACAACATACCCTTAAGTCCTGGTACTGTCAGGAGACACCATAGCCTTAGACCTTTGTACTATGAGGAGACAACATAGCCTTCACCCTCTGTACTATGAGGAGACAACATAGCCTTAACCCTCTGTACTATGAGGAGACAACATAGCCTTAGCCCTCTTGAACTAAGAGGAGAAAACATAGCCTTAGCCCTCTGTACTGTGAGGAGACAACATACCCTTAAGTCCTGGTACTGTCAGGAGACACCATAGCCTTAGACCTTTGTACTATGAGGAGACAACATAGCCTTCACCCGCTGTACTATGAGGAGACAACATAGCCTTAACCCTCTGTGCTGTGAGGAGACATCACAGCCTTAGCACTCTGCATTGTGAGGAGACAATATAGCCATAGCTCTCTGTATTGCAAGGAGACAATATTGCCTTAGCCCTCTGTACTGTGAGGACACAACATAGCCTTAACCCTCTGTACTGTGAGGAGAAAACATAGCCTTAGCCCCTTGTACTGTGAGAAGACAGCATAGCCTTAGCCCCTTTATTATGAGGAGACAGCATAGCCTTAGACCTCTGTACTGTAAAGAGAAAACATACCCTTAGCTCTCTGTATTATCAGCAGAGAACATAGCCTTAGCCCTCTGTATTATGAGGACACAACATAGATTTATCCCTCTGTAGTGTGAGGAGAAAACATAGCCTTAGACCTCTGTACTATGAGCAGATAACATAGCCTTAGCCCTCTGTATTATGAAGAGAGAACATAGCCTTAGCCTTCTGTACTCTGAGGAAACAACATAGCCCTAGCTCTCTGTACTGTCAGGAAACAACATAGCTTAACCCACTGTACTATGAAGAGACAACATAGCCTTAGCCATCTGTACTATGAGGACACAACATAGCCTTAGCTCCTCTGTACTATGAGGACAGAACATAGCCTTAACCCTCTGTACTGTGAGGAGACAACATAGCCTTAGTCCTCTATACTATGAGAACACATCATAGCCTTAACCCTCTGCACTATGAGGAGACAACATAGCCTTTGCCATCTGTAGTTTGAGAAGAAAACATAGCCCTAGCCCCCTTTACTATGAGAAGACAGCATAGCCTTTGCCCCTTTACTATGAGGAGACAGCATAGTCAAAGACCTCTGTACTGTAAAGAGAAAACATAGCCTTAGCCCTCTGTTCTATCAGCAGAGAACATACCCTTAGCCCTCTATACTATGAGAAGAAAACATAGTCTTAGCACTCTGTACTATGAGGACACAACATAGTCTAACTCTCAGTACTGTGGGGAGACAACACAGCCTTAGGCCTCTGTACTGCGAAGAGACAACATAGCCTTAGCCCTCTGTACTGTGAGCAGATAACATAACCTTAGCCCTCTGTACTATGAGGAGACAAGATAGCCTTATCCCTCTGTACTGTGAGGAAACACCATAGCCATTGAACTCTGTACTATGAGGTGACAACATAGCCATAGCCCTCTGTATTTATTATTTTTTTATTTATTTATTTTACATTTGTTGACCGGGCTAGTCTAGCTGGATACATGTCCATTTTCAGTAGAGGCCCGGGGAGAAAAGCTCCAAGAAATATACAAAATTAATATAAAAGTCATAACAGATCAAACTAAAAAAAAAACAGCTATTGTTACATAAAAACATTATTTTTTTTAAAGTACAAAATACAATACTCATAGTGAGCATAACATGAGCAGTAAGCAGCAAAGGGTAATGTATAAGAGAGAGTACAATATACATATATACATACATTTTATTTGCAATAACATGGTATATTGATTCTTTAAGGGTAAGATTATAAAGATGTAGTGTGATTATTAGTGTAAAGGAAAAAAGTTAGTCAGGGTTAGTACAGGAGCATAGCCAGTGTATATTGAGAAATAGTTTTAGATTCCTTTTAAAAAGTGAGAGAAGTCTGAGTTGTGAGTTCAGTGGGTAGTAGATTCCATAGTTTTCCAACAGTGATAGAGAACAGGGAGTCACCTGCTGAGTTGTTGGATCTGGAAGTATTGATCAGTAGTTTGAAGAGCGTAAGTTCTTGAGATTATTGTAAGGTGTAATGAGGCTAGAGAGTATTGGGGTGTTGCTGGGTTGATACAGGGTCTTGTGGGCTATAGCAAGCTGGTGAAATTGAAGCTGGTTAAGAAATTCTAGCCAGTCTAGTTCTTTTAGATTCAGACAGTGATGAGTTCTGAAAGGAGAGCCTGTAGCAAATCTAGCAATATTATTATAGGATGTTGCCAGTTTGTTGAGGTTGTTTTTAGAAAGATTAGTGTATATAGGTGAAGCATAGAGTAGAGTGGAGATTAAGTGAGTTCTGGCTATAGCGGTCCTAGCTACTGGTGTAAGAAAGGGTTTGATTCTGTAAAGGGATCCCAGTTTTTTGTTAACTGATTTTACTGTGCTGTTTATATGAGTATCAAGGCTGAGGTTGTTGTCTATTGTTATTCCTAAGTGTTTAGTGGTTAAGTCGGGAGAAATAAGAGTACCATTATTAGATGCGAGTGTGAAATGTATAGGGGTGGACTTTCGGGTTGGTGTGAAGAGTAACAGTTTAGTTTTTTGGGGGTTTAGGAGGAGGCAGCGGTTTGAGAACCATTGTTCTACAGTATTGAAAGCTTTTTGAGTAAGAGACTGAAGTTCAGTTTGAGAAGTGGCTGAACAGATTATAGTAGAGTCATCTGCATATTGAATGCAGGTGGTGTGTGGAATTGCTGATTGAAGGTCATTAATATAAATGGAAAATAGCAGTGGGCCTAATATGGAGCCCTGCGGAACACCAAGGGAAATAGGAAGGTGATTAAATAATTTATTTTGCCAGAGTACTGCCTGCTGTCGGTTTTCTAGGTAAGATTTGAACCAATTCATGGCTAGAGGATCGAGTGAAAGGGATTTCAGTATGTGTAGAAGGAGTTGGTGATTAACCATGTCAAAAGCTTTAGATAAATCAATGAAGACTGCAGAGGAAAGAATATTTTTGTTACGGTTTTTGTTGATACAGTCTGTGAAGGATAGCAGGGCAGTGGTGGTACTGTGGAAAGGTCTGAATCCATGTTGACAGTTGGCAAGTAAGTTGTTATGGAGAAGGTGGTTAAGTAGTTGCTTATGGATGCACTTTTCCATTATTTTTGCAAGAGGAGCTAGCAGAGCTAAAGGACGAAAGTTAGAGAAGTCATTGGAGTTCCCCCCTTCATGTAGTGGGATGATATGAGAAATTTTCCAGATAGATGGGATAGTTCCTTCACTTATGGTTCTATTGATCAGAATGGAAACGGGATGGGCAATGGCTTTAGCTCCTTTTTGCAGGTATTCTGCTGGGAGTTGGTCAGCTGAGGGGGTGGTAGGTTTTAATTTTTGGAGAAGGGAGCAAATAAAGGAAGTAGACACTGGTTGTAAATGAAATGATGGGGGTAGGTTTGTAGTAGAAGCAGGCAGATTTGAGGTATCAGGAGATAGATAGCTAGCAAGAGTTTGGATGGCATCTGTGAAGAAAGAATTGAAGGCATTAGCAGTATGTGTGGGATTCTCAGGGTTAGAGCCTAGTGGATTGGGAGTGATAGATTGACCTGGGTATAGAAGTTTGTTAATGCTAGTCCAAAACTTTTGTGGTTCCTTGTGGTAGGCTTGCTGTAATTGAAGGTAAAAGTTCTTTTTGTCTAACAGGATGGCTTTTTCGTATTATTTCTATGTTGCCTAAAGGTTTGGTGATCTGTAGGATTCTTAGTAGTATGCCATTTTGCCCAGGATTTGTTTCTGAGAAGGATTTTTTGCCTAGTATTATTAGAGAGCCAAGGGGCTGGTTTAGCTTTATTTCTAACAGAGCTTGTTGGGGCATTGTGGTCTAGGATTGCTAAGAATGTGGAATTGAAGTATTCTACTGCTTCATTGAGTGGGAGAGATTTTAATGGTGACCAATTACATTGTTTGAGTTCTGTTTGGAAACGTTATAGGTTAAATTGCTTTTTGGTGCATACTGTTTTGAAAGTGTTAGGGAAAGTTAGGTTGGTTTTATGTCTGATAATATAAGTTAGTGAATGGTCACTTAGGTCATCTGGGAGGGTTCCTGCTTTGTAAGTTTGATGAGGACTATTAGTAAGTATCCAGTCCAAGGTACTTTCTTTGTTGTTGGGTCTATTAGTTCTGGTAGGGGAGTTAATAGTTTGTGAGAAGCCATAAGGTTAATATAGGTGGTGGGGTGTGTATTACTACAGGACTTCCAGTCGATACTGTACTGTGCACTCTGTACTGTGAGGAGACAACATGACCTTAGCCATCTTTACTATGAGGAGACAGCATAGCCTTAGACCTCTGCACTGTAAAGAGACAACATAGCCTTATCCCTCTGTACTATGAGGAGACAACATAGCCTTAGCCCTCTGTACTATAAAGAGACAACATAGCCTTAGCCTTCAGTATTCTGAGGAGACAACATTGCCCTAGCTCTCTGTACTGTCAGGAGACAACATAGCCTTAGCCCTCTGTACTATGAGGAGACAACATAACCTTAGCCCTCTGTACTATGAGGACACAACATAGCCTTAGCCTTCTGTACTATGAGCTGACAACATAGCCTTAGCCCTCTGTACTATGAGGACAAAACATAGCCTTATCCCTTTGTACTATGAGCAGACAACATAGCCTTAGCCCTCTGTACTATAAAGAGACAACATAGCCTTAGCCTTCAGTATTTTGAGGAGACAACATAGCCCTAGCTCTCTGTACTGTCAGGAGACAACATAGCCATAGCCCTCTGTACTATGAGGAGACAACATAGCCTTAGCCCCCTGTACTATGAGGGCACAACATAACCTTAATCATCTGTACTGTGAGGAGACAACATAGCCTTAACCCTCTCTACTATGAGGACACAATAAAGGCTTAGCTCTCTGTACTATGAGCAGACAACATAGCCTTGACTCTCTGTACTATGAGGACACCACACAGCCTTAACCCTCTGTACTGTGAGAAGACAACAACGTTTTATCCCCCTTTACTATGAGAAGACAGCATAGCCTTAGCCACTTTACTATGAGGAGACAGTATAGCCTTAGACCTCTGTACTGTAATGAGAAAACATAGCCTTAGCCCTCTGTACTGCGAGGAGACATCATAGCCTTAGCCCGCTGTACTGTGAGTAGAGAACATTGCCTTAGCCCTCTGTACTGTGAGGACACAACATAGCCTTAACCCTCTGTACTGTGAGGAGCCAATATAGCCTTAGCCCTCTGCACTAGGAGGGCACAACATAGCCTTAGCCCTCTGTACTATGAGGACACAACATAGCCTTAGCTCTGTATACTATAATGAGACAACATAGCCTTTGCCATCTGTACTGTGAGGAGGCAACATAGCCTTAACCTCCTAACTATGAGGAGACAGCATAGCCTTATACCTCTGTACTGTAATGAGAAAACATAGCCTTAGCCCTCTGTACTATCAGCAGAGAACATAGCCTTAGTCCTTTATACTATGAGGAGACAACATAGCCTTAGCCCTCTATACTATGAGAAGAAAACATAGTCTTATCACTCTGCATTATGAGGAGACAGCATAGCCCTAACCCTCTGTAGTGTGAGGACACAACATAGCCTTTCCCCACTGTACTGTGAAGAGACAACATAGCCTTAGCCCTCTGTACTATGAAGAGACAACAGAGCCTTAACCCTCTGTATTATGAGGATACAATGTAGCCTTAGCCCTCTGTGCTATGAAGTGACAATGTAGCCTTAGTCCTCTGTACTGTGAGGAGAAAACATAGCCTTAGCCCTCTGTACTGCAAGGAGACAACATAGACTTAGCTCTCTGTACTATGAGGAGATAACATAGCCTTAGCCCTCTGTACTGTGAGGAGACAACATAGACTTAGCTCTCTGTACTGTGAGGGGACAAAATAACCTTAGCCATCTTTACTATGAGGAGACAGCATAGCCTTAGACCTCTGCACTGTAAAGAGACAACATAGCCTTATCTCTCTGTACTATCAGGATTGAAAATAGCCTTAGCCTTCTGTAATATAATGTGGCAACATAGCCTTAGCCCTCTGTATTATGAAGAGAGAACATTACCTTAGCCTTCTGTATTATGAGGAGAAAATATAGCCCTAGCTCTCTGTACTATGAGGACACAACACAGCCTTAGTCCTCTGTACTGTGAAGAGAGAACATAGCCTTAATCATCTGTACTGTGAGGAGACAACATAGCCTTAGCCCTCTGTACTATGAGGGCACAATAAAGGCTTAGCTCTCTGTACTATGAGCAGACAACATAGCCTTGACCCTCTGTACTATGAAGACACCACATAGCCTTAACCCTCTGTACTGTGAGGAGACAACATAGCCTTAGCCCTCTGTACAATGAGGGTACAACATAGCCTTAGCCCTCTGTACTTTGAGGAGAACACAGAGCCTTAGCCCTCTGTACTATGAGGACACAACATAGCCTTAGCCTTCTATACTATAACGAGACAACATAGCCTTTGCCATCTGTACTGTGAGGAGACAACATAGCTTTAACCTCTACTATGAGAAGACAGTGCAACCTTACCCTTTTTACTATGAGATGACAGCATAGCCTTAGACCTCTGTGCTGTAATGAGAAAACATAGCCTTAGCCCTCTGTACTATCAGTGGAGAACATAGCCTTAGCCCTCTATACTATAACAAGACAACATTGCCTTAGCCCTCTGTACTCTGAGGCCACAATGTAGCTTTAGCCCTCTGTACTTTGATGAGACAACATAGCCTTAGCCCCCTATACTATGAGGTGACAACATAGCCTTAGCCCTCAGCATTGTGTGGAATCAAAATAGCCTTACCCCTCTATAGTATGAGGAGTCAACATAGCCTTAGCCCTCTATACTATGAGGAGACAACAAAACCTTAGCCATTTATACTGTGAGAAGACAACATACCCTTAGCTCCTTCTACTGTCAGGAGACAACACAGCCTTAGCCCTCTGTACTCTGAGGAGACAACATAGCCGTTGCCCTCTATACTGTGAGGAGACAACATAGCCTTAACCCTCTGTACTATGAGGAGACAACATAGCCTTATCCCTCTGCACTAGGAGGGTACAACATAGCCTTAGCCCTCTGTACTATCAGGAGAGAACATAGCCTTAGCTCTCTGTACTGTCAGAAGACAACATAGCTTTATCCCTCTGTAGTATGAGCAGATGACATAGCCTCATTCCTCTGTATTATGAATGCAAAACATAGCCTTTGCCTCTGCACTATGAGTAGAGAACATAGCCTTAGCCCTCAGTACTGTAAGAAGACAACATAGCCATATGAGGCGACAACATAACCTTAGCCCTCTGTACTATGATGGTGGATCATAGCCTTAGCCCTCTGTGCTGTGAGGATACAACATAGCCTTAGCCCTCTATACTGGGAGGAGAACACATAGCCTTAACTCTCTAGAATGTGTGGAGACAGCATAGCCTTAGCCCTCTATACTATGAGGAGACAACATAGCCTTATCCCTCTATACTGTGAGGAGACAACATAGCCTTAGCTGTCTATACTGTGAGGGACAACATAGCCTTATCTGTCTGTACTGTGAAGAGACAACATAGCCTTAGTCCTCTGTACTATGAGGAAATAGCTTAGCCTTAGGCTTCTGTACTATGAGGACACAGGGTAGCCTTATCCCTCCGTTCTATGAGAAAACATAGCCTTAGTCCTCTGTACTTTGAGGACACAACATAGCCTTAGCCCTCTGTACTGTGAGGAGATAACATAGCCTTAGCAAGCTGCATTGTGAGGAGACAACATAGCCTTAGTCCTCTGTGCTATGAGGAGACAACATAGCCTTAGCCCTTTGTCTGTGATGAGGCAACATAGCTTTAGCCCTCTGTACTATAAGCAGACATCATAGCCTTAGCCGTCTGTACTATAAGGACACAACATAGCCTTATCTCTCTGTACTATGAGGAGACAACACACTGTAAAAATGTCTATAGTGTTGGGAAGGGGTACATTCATGCTCAGGGGGTGCAGCACATTGTCAATGTGTACCCTTTACTGGTATTGTGTGTCAGGTTAGCATTCTTACATGGGTGAGCACAACTGGACAATGTTACATATGGAATGTACCTGCACACAGAGTGGACAGTAATATCTAGCTCTGGTAAACAGGAATGGGAAATGTAAACTACACTATTGTCATGATCTATTTCTGTGCACTAGTTCTCATATGTGTCTCACTACAGCTTCATTCTTTGTGACTGACAGCACAAAAGTATGGCATACCTCCAGGTTTTGAGCCCTTATTGGACAGAACAGTTTTTAGTGTAGCCCACCATGGAAAGTGATAATAACTGGTGTGGTTATGCTGCAACTGGAGTAACTTTATTCAAGTGATGTAATACCAACCTGAACTAATTTATGTCTAATAACAGTGGACATTAAATAAGGTATAATGGAGAGCAACATTTTTCTAGTAATGCATGATTTATGATGAATTTACACTGAATTCAAACTGCTAACTATTTCAGTATATTAACTGTTAAGATTACTGGGGTCTGTGTTTTAACACCAGTATTTTATTCAAGACAAGAGAATAGTTACAGTCAGCAAGGCCTTAATGTACAGACAGTTTTAACAGTATAACAATACTATTCAATTCTGCTGTTCTTCAGAACTTGAGGCTGACATAAAAATTTTTTTCACTCTCTCTCTCTCTCCTTTCTCTCTTTCTCTCAGTTAGCTAAACCACAGCCTGTGTAGTGTAATAGCTGCATAAAATATCCACACATTCTAACTCTGTATCTCATTCTGTTGATAGTCCCAACCTTTCTCATCATTGTGAACTGGACACTATTGGTAATTCACATCTTCAGGAAATAAATACTGTACTTCCCTTTCTAGGCAAAAGTGGATGTTTAAGCACTTTCTTTAAAATCATTAATGTAATAACATCTAATGAAGGGCTCATGCTAGCTCAAAAGCTTGGGTAATTGAAAAACCTATGTTGGTCCAATAAAAGGTATTACATCATGTCTCTGTTCCAGTCCCTTTGTGTTCCTGATATTTCTAATGAAATGTTCAAGTTCTGTTGCATAATTTCATTTTAAAAATGTTCTTAGTTATTGAATGTGCACAGCTGTCACATCTTAAGAAAGTTATGAAAATTACAGCTACCACACTACATTACACCTGTGGTGTCACGGAAGTGCTGATAACATGAAATGTCAGCAAACACAAGGCATTCAAGTAGATGTGGTTGACACAGAAGCGCTGATGATGTCAAAGAAACTATTATATATACCAAAGTACTGCGGTTATGCAGAAATACAATTTGCATGAACAGAAACTAGTAGTTACAGAGAAAACTCAATAAAAAGCATGCCAAAAGGTTTTTACATCTAATTGGTGGACTAGTTGTCTAATGAAATCATCATGGAATGAGATGCAAATGACACATCGTGACAGAATAGACAAGCCAACAATTCTTTTACCTTCCAGCAATGTTACAGTGGTCTCTGATATACTGCCTGTCCTGCTGGCTGAAGCAGTGGGATGTTGCCATTTGGTACTTGTATAGGATATATATGTTACCTAGTCTGGAAGTCTGGCATAGAGGTTTAAGTTGATGTCTAATAGAGATATATCTTGTATCAGTCCTGAGTATTTTATTTATTTATTTATTTGCGTGTCTGTTTATTTATTTATTTAGTTATTTATTTTAGTTTTGTTTACCAGGGTAGTACACTAATCACTATAGACCATTTGCAGGCACAACCTGGCTGAAGACATTCATGAGAAAGAATATAGAGCAAATTCACAAACAAGAGTAATCACAGAATGTAGGTAAACCCATAGACAATTGATACAATATGTAAATAATATTAGCAGAGTCAAAAATCAAATGTAAATTAATTTTAGTAGTAAATATGAAAGGGAAGCAGCAGCTGACAACAGAGTGTCAAAGTAGACGTAATGCAGGTGAGGAGGGAGTCAGGTTATGTGTCTAGTGGAAAACACTTGCAGTCAAATTTTTGATGCAGGTGTATTTTGAGATGAGCTGTGAATGTGGGGAAAGAGGAAACTTCTTTAAGGTGAAGGGGAGGGATTGCCAGAGTTTGGGTGCAAGAATGGAGAAGGAATGGTCAGTACAGTGCAGTTTAGTTTGTGGTCTCTTAACTGAGGGAGTTAATTGGGAGAAGCTGCAGAGGTTGTAGGGGGAGTGGTATTATTATGGAATTTGACTACAAGAGATGGAAAGGCACCTGGATGAAGTAGTTTGAAAACAAGGGACCCTATGAGTAGCTCATTTCCACAATCTTAATTCACTTAGTGTGTGACTCTAAACAAGTCACTTAACTAGGCTGACCTTAAGATGAGTCCATGTGGTTCATTGCTCTACAGTGGTTAACATCCTTGTCATTAATGTTTGAATTTGTGAGAACAGTACTCTACAAATGTGGATGAACCAACCATAGTTTTACAAGAATGTGTAATCCTCATATGCAAATTTTCAAATGAACTAGATTTACGGGTCTATATTATATTCTCAAAAGCCAACAATGTCGAATCTGACATTGTTGGCACGAGAATATGTAACGCTCAGAATCTCGAACGTGTAAATGGAAATCTCCGTAAGGGGAGATTTCCGTTTACTGCACTGTAGTGCAGTCTCAGAGTTGGTATATTTAAGTAGCATGGGGTGTGGGGTGTGCAGGGGGGGCTTGCCCCCCTGCTTAAACCCATTAGGGTACTTTTTTCTTTTTTTTTTATTTTGTCTTTTTATAAGGTCGACGTTTGAAGACATCGACCATGTTGTTTGATGTTTTCAACCATCGATCTTATAATATAGACCCAATTTAAAAATGGTATTCACTCATTTAGCCACTAATCACCCTGTCAAAACCTATTTGGTTGAGGTTGATCCAACAAGGCTTTGATTAATGTTTACAATTTAATTTTATTTTATTTATCCTTGTTGACTGAGTTAGTCCCACTATGCTAGTAGCCTGTTTATAGAGGAGACCTGAGGTAGTATTTGTACTACTAGGGGAAAGTTGGCCAGAGCATTGGGGAACTTCCTCTATTTTTTGATAGGTGCCATGGGATGTTTTACATCCACCTGAGCTACCATCAACTCAAGCAGATGAGGCCATGGTTTAACATTTATATGAAGTATGGCATACGCAGGAGATCAGCATCTCCCTTATGCTGCACAGCAGTGTCAACAGTTGATCTTCCTGGTGTGGGAATAGATCCACAGCCTTTGACACCAAAGGTGAGTGTGATACCAGTTGCACCAGTGACACTGTAGGTTTAGTGAATTATACTAGGGGAATACAGGGGTACAGTCTCCTGCTTGGGAGGGGGGCGTGGAGTCTTTTGTCTGTCTGAAGCCCATATTTTGCATGAGTATTGACTAGATGGCCTTTAATACACTGGGACATGACTGAGTGAACAATATCCATTAGGGATAGAATCAGAGGTACTCTGCATTTCATGTTATCGTTATTAAATTTCTCTTCCATCACACTGCTTAATAAATATTTGGATTATCAACAATATGTGGTACATCTGGTATTTATCTGGTTAATTCTGTACCACCTATATGGCTTTGGTTCATTTCTGTGTATACAATGCTATTAGCAATTGAATGCCACTGGGATCTGAACTGCGCAAACAGGAACTAAACATAATGGTTGCTCATCCCTGCCTCATAGCTTTTTAAGTTCTGAAGTGAAGGAAAAAAGTGAATGCAGAACTGTCATTCACATTAATTAAAGAAATGTTAGAAGAGCCACAAAGTATAAGTACAGAGTCATCTGAGAGGTTAGATGAACTTTAGATGGCAGATAAGGAGCATAAACAGAAAAAAGGCAGCACACCAGGAAAATGTGATACCACTGAATCGTCATGTAGTGCCTTGGCAATGCTGTGCCTACTACATACATTATAGCTAATGCCTCTTAGTTGGAGGGATCCATAAATGACTGGCTCTATGCTATAATTATTCTAAATCATGTAAAACGATCTTACATCTGAATCTCTTCAAATGTTTGGTAATAACTAAGCTTGAGTTCAGAAGTACATTATGGTCACCTCGAAGGAAGAATATAGTCTTGCAATTTGAGTGACTACAGATGATTGTTACTACACAACTTGACAGTATGAAAGGCTTTGCCTTATTTTGATAGACTTAATGCTTTATTTTGACAGACTTAGAAAATAGCCTGCTTTCCTGGAGCTATGGAAAACATGATGGGGATTTAATAATTGTCAACAAGGTGTGTTTTTTGAGGCCGAAACGACATGCTGAAAGCAGAACTAAATAAACTTAGGCATACTTTAAGTAGAAACTGTAGAAGAGCTGAATGGTTCTCAGAAAGGATTGCCTAACATTAGAACACATCATCAGGTACAGTTAGGTTACTAATAGCATCTAAAGTTTTAAAATGACTTTAGATGTTTATTTTGGGAATAACTGTTTTATGATTGGATTGGAAGACTCATGGGTATATACTCCTGTCTAATTTTTAATTTGATTTGACTCACAAAGAGCATGCCATCCATCACACAGTGCCACTGTGCAGAACCTTGCATTCTTGGTGTAGACTTATCCACACCTGCAGACTTATAAAGCCTAATTAATTTAATTTCATGTGTGCTTTTTGGGATGCTTTTTCTCCAACAAAGACTCAGCACTCCATGTGTTATCCACCCTTCCACCTACCCATATCAAGTTTTACATTCAATTTATAAAAGACCTTCAAACTATTGTCTACCCACAAATATTACAAACCTGTCAGCTCTTTCCAAAAATGTCATGCCATCAGTCAATAGATTTCAGCCCAATGCTTACACTCCAACTTCTAAGTGGAGTCATGCAGCGGTTAACATTGTCACCTCACAGCAAGAGGTTTCCTAGTTCAATTCTTGGCTGGGGTGCCTTCTGTGCAGAGTCTGTATGTCCTCCCTGCATTTGTGTGGGTTTCCTCCATGTGCTTTGGTCTCCTCCCACATTCCAAAGATATGCATCTGGAGCATTTATCCCCAGGCTTCAACTGAAAATGGGCTCTGTCTCAGTTGGTCTTTCCCAGTAAACAAATGTTAAATAAATACATTTGTTTATATATTTATTTATTCGTTTTTATTATTGTTTGATAACTGGATGGATTGGCTGTTACAAGACCTATTTAGCCACTATCTAGGGCATGTGACAAAAACAATGAAAGAACAGAGAGTTATAGGAATAATTTCAAAGTGAGACAGGTGATACAATCAAGAAGCAGACACACAATCAAAATTTTGTATTGTTAAGCATTCAAATCATTATGCAATATTTGTAGTTCAAATATAACATATAGAATGTCAGTAAGGATTCCACTTTAACTAATCCCAGAAGAAAATATATGAATGATAACCCTTTACTGATAGATCACATACTTTCTGACAAGTATGCACATTATATGCTTTTGATGCAAGTCCTCAGTAATGGTGTAGTAAGCATTATCTAATTGTAGGCTTTGGAAATGGTGAAGCTAAAGTATCTTTCGCAGGTCTTCTACCACCTACTGTAATTATGCGGGTATGTGTAGTCTTTTCAAATGTTGCAGAAATTAAATAAGGAAAAACATTATGCTTTACTTCCGTTAACCTAAACTCCTACCTGTACATTTTTTTCAGAGCAGATGATTATGGTGATTATTAAATAATAATAATAATAATAATAATAATAATAATAATTATTATTATTATTATTATTATTATTATTATTATTATTGTTGTTGTTGTTGTTGTTATTACTATTATTAATAAAAATTGGTTTGGGAACTTTATGAAAGTGACCAAATAAGCAAAGGCAAAATCTATGCCTGGAATACTCTAGTTAGCAAGATGTGTCTTTACTCCAAATTCACATTGTTTCCTAAGAAATTACTGAGTTGTTATGGAAGAATGTAGATACTGTTATGTTTCATGTAAAAGAAGTTCAAGATATGTGTATGACTCGCTGAGGAGTCAGGACAGAGATAGAAGAATAAGCGATATATTGTCACCTGTTTTAGGGAGAAGTATGGATTCCTAATTAAGACTACAACTCCTGACAATGAATGGAGGCTTCTGTCCTGTGACGTAGTTAGTGAATGTACCAGCAGATTTTTCATCTACAGAAGTTACTTAGTGATATTTCTATGCCAGATATAGGTGGAAATGTGAGTAGGGAAAATATTCAAACCATGCAAGGATAATGGCTCTTCTCAGCCTTGATTTCACCTTAACTAGTAATAATAACATGGCTGTAGCCAGCTACCTGGTAGAAAGAATGAGTCAGAATTCAATGGAGTAAGGAAAGGACATGATGACTGGAGCAGTGAAAGCAAAAATCATTTCCTAAGAAAAAAATATAAAATATAATATATATATATATATATATATATATATATATATATATATATATATATATATATCTACAGAGAGAGAGAAAGAGAGAGATATGGTATGTGTGTGCATTTATATATCTTTCTATGTATACCTTGATATATAAGTTATGTTCAAATGAGAAAGGCTTTTCTACAAGCTCCACTTACCACAGTTAGTGATTTATGAATATACTTACAACTAACTTGTGTCATAACATGGGAAGTGATACTTTGATTTTATCACAGATTGAGGTGTTTATTTTCTAACTTTGACCAAACTAAAAGAGAAAGGTTAACTAAATGATGAAGACATGGATAGTCAAACTAGGATGAAGGAGCTGCATAACAAATGAAAGCTTGAAAATCAAAGCACATGGTTCTTGGTGGAAAAAACAACTCATCAGATTTTCTGACTAGTAATGTAGCTGAGCCACAGTCCTTTTCTAATCAGTAATATATAGATGTTTTAGTTTTGGATAATTAAACTATGAAATACTCTAGCAGGCCACTAAAACATATTGATTTTTTTTTATAGATAACAATCCTTCGATTGCTCTGCATACATTTGTATTTAGTCATATCTGCAGTTACATGTTCTGTTTCCCATATCTCACATTTGTTTTTCATAATGTGCTGCATATGAAACCATCTTTTATCTAATTTCCATGTTTATATAGTATAAATGATATCCATGTTAATGAATTTTTTGTAATTGCCATGGCTTACAAAGCTTTGTCTAACTCTCTATTACAATTTGTGTTTTGTGCAAAGTCTTAAATACTGCTCTTTCATTAAAATGTTCACAAGATAACTTATATGGTTCAGAATTGAGTTGATGTCCACTCACTTTAGGACTACAGCTTTTTATATTTTAAAGGAAAACTCTAACTTAGAACAAAAAATGTGTTTTTTTTTTCATTCTGATTTCTGAGCTATTTTAACACTCTAAAATCACGCTAAGTGCTTCTGCTCTAAAATCACGCTAAGTGCTGAGTGCTAAAAAACCTCAGCTTGGCCAGCTAAGAACTTGGTTATATTCAACTGGACGTATAAGAGAATTTAAGTACCTTTATCTGCACTTTTTTTAAAAAAAATACAGTATTTAATTTGATTTAAACTGTGTATGAAGGAGTGTTGAAGGAATATTTAACTGAAGTTATTCTGCTCTTCAGTAACTTGAACTGAAGCTAGTGTTGGCTGAATTTTGTTATTTGCTAGTAATTACAGGTGTGGGGGTAGCCACATTCTTTGATTTCCTGTCCTTGCATATTTAACTGGTGCATGTGAAATAAATCCTGCTTTAAAACCTCAGCTTGGCCAGCTAAGAACTTGGTTATATTCAACTGGACGTATAAGAGAATTTAAGTACCTTTATCTGCACTTTTTTTAAAAAATACAGTATTTAATTTGATTTAAACTGTGTATGAAGGAGTGTTGAAGGAATATTTAACTGAAGTTATTCTGCTCTTCAGTAACTTGAACTGAAGCTAGTGTTGGCTGAATTTTGTTATTTGCTAGTAATTACAGGTGTGGGGGTAGCCACATTCTTTGATTTCCTGTCCTTGCATATTTAACTGGTGCATGTGAAATAATTCCTGCTTTAAAACCTCAGCTTGGCCAGCTAAGAACTTGGTTATATTCAACTGGATGTATAAGAGAATTTAAGTACCTTTATCTGCACTTTTTTAAAAAAAATACAGTATTTAATTTGATTTAAACTGTGTATGAAGGAGTGTTGAAGGAATATTTAACTGAAGTTATTCTGCTCTTCAGTAACTTGAACTGAAGCTAGTGTTGGCTGAATTTTGTTATTTGCTAGTAATTACAGGTGTGGGGTAGCCACATTCTTTGATTTCCTGTCCTTGCATATTTAACTGGTGCATGTGAAATAATTCCTGCTTTAAAACCTCAGCTTGGCCAGCTAAGAACTTGGTTATATTCAGCTGGACGTATAAGAGAATTTAAGTACCTTTATCTGCACTTTTTTTAAAAAAAAATACAGTATTTAATTTGATTTAAACTGTGTATGAAGGAGTGTTGAAGGAATATTTAACTGAAGTTATTCTGCTCTTCAGTTATTCCCACCCACCCGCCCTGTTTTTGTTTTGGTTTTGGTGTTAATCTTAGTGGCATTGAAACTGCCCGCCCCTCAGCCTGCCTCTGGGCCCATCTCATTTGCTCACTCAACTGAGTGCAGTGAGATCATATTCTGATTTCAGGCACTCCTACTGTGTACAAAGAGAGCATCTGGGAAATAGAAAAAAAAATTAAGCTTATTTCCTGCCTTTCTTGTTAAGTGGTATACACTATTTGTAGGCTTCTGAGCCCCCAAGCCCTTCTGTGTTTGAGGGAAGCCTTCTAGCTTGTTTTTTTTTCTTATAACTAGCCAGTTTTCTAGTTTCAGCACTCAAATCTGTTTCTTTGATCTCAGCACTTGTTCAGAAAAAAAAAAAAAAATTTCATCTGCTTTTACTGTACTTGTGTTTCTACCTACTTCTTTTTACTTTTGCATCATCTTAAAAATACTCAACTGTATTTATTACTGCTTGGTGTAACTCATTCTAAGCCTTTTGGTTTAAACACTTGGGCTTCGGACCAGTTAGTTGTTTTGCACTGAGAGGGTTTGTGGTCTGCACTGTTGTGGCAGAACAGGTAGCTTACATCCTTCTAGGTTGAGAACTGCTGATTGAGGGCTCAGTGTCTGTTATTCTAAAAGTGTATTAATTCTGGTTTAAGCACTTGGGCTTTCAAGCCAGTTATTTTACATTAAGAGGGTTCGTGGTCTGCACTCTTGTGGGAGGAGAGGCTGGACTCTGCCCTTCTGAGCTGGGAATTTCTGGTTAAAGGCTTATAGTGCATGCATATCTGAACTGTTTCTTACTGAAGTTGGTGCACCTTGTTTGCTGTGGCATAGACTGGATTCGGGCCTGCTGGATCTAGCTTTGTTTGTGTAACTTGAGCACTAATCCAGACATTCTCTAAAATATTCAATGGTATTTATTACTGCTTGGTTGTAACTTGATTAAATTGTAGCTATCATTCAAGTCTTTTGGATTAAGCACTTGGGCTTCAGACCAGTTGTTTTACATTAGGAAGGTTTGTGGCAAGCACTGTGGTGGCAGGACAGGTAGCTTTCATCCTTCTAAGTTGGGAACTGCTGATTGAGAGCCCAGTGTCCAAGTGTATTAGTTCTGGTTTAGCCACTTGGGCTTCAGGCCAGTTATTTTACATTAAGAAGGTTCGTGGTCTGCACTCTTGTGGGAGAAGAGACTGGACTCTGCCCTTCTGAGCTGGGAATTTCTGGTTAAAGGTTTATAGTGCCTGCATATTTGAACTGTACCTTACTGAAATTGGTACACCTTGTTTGCTCTAGCATAGACTAGATCCAGGCCTGCTGAATCTAGCTTTGTTTATATGCTTGTTGTTTGTTTGCTTGTTATTTCCCTGGAAGCTAATTCCACCTAATATGCAACTTCTCAGCGCTTCTGTGGATCACTTGTGATATCTGCATTGCTTACTGTACTTATTTCCTTGTTTCACTTGAAAAAAGTTACTGTTTGTCGTTTTTGCATTTAGTTACTTGTAACACATTGCACTCAAGTTACCTGGCACTTGCTCACTAAAGCAATTATATAAGTCAGCACTAAAAATTAAAAGCACTACACCCTCACTCCCCACTGGCCCTTGTTTTCAATTAAGGATTTCCCAATATTATTCTAGCATGTCCAAAGGTCAGTTGTCAATCTCCTCTCCGGTCCAGCTAGTGAATCTGGGAATCTTGAGGCAATGTTATAACTGCCTCATGTACACAGACAACCCTCTCTTCCTCCCACATAACACAAATACTTGCGAGAGATGCAGCTATTTAGCCAAACTGGAGGCTGAGCTCTCTCAACTCAGGACTGGCAAGACCAGACAGGAGGAGAAGGCAACTACACACACCACAAAACCAGCCTCACATAATGCTACCACTCCACTGAATCAAACACATAAACACACAAAGACATACTCGGAGGCTCTGAGTAAAAATTTACCTAAACAGCAGAGGCCTCCAAAGCAGACACCCAAACAACTGCTACCTCAAGACACCCCACAAGCAACACATAAACCACAAAAGCAGTGTGCAAAGCAGTCACAGCCCTTAAGGCCAAATACAACACCAAACATACTTGTCATAGGTGACTCCATAGTCAGACACACTGACGTCCCACTCACCAGGCTGAACAAGGAGAGGGTCACAGTAAGCTGCCTATCGGGCGCTAGAATCCGCCACATAACACAAGCACTGGTCACTCCACGGCAAGTACAAATATGACACAGTCATTGTCCATGCTGGTGTGAACGACCTGAGACGTACCTCCCTGGACTACATGAAAAGAGACATAGAGGAGCTCTCTGATTATGTAGCCCAGGCAGGTATGACCCTAACCCTGAGCAGTATCCTTCCTTCACCAAGAATGATGCCACAATATAGAGACAAGATGATCAGCTTTAACAATTGGCTTAATGTCTGGTGTCATTCAAAGGGGATCCAGTGTCTGTCTGCCTGGGATGACATGCTTGACAAGCCACGCTGCTTCACAAGGGACGGCTTGCACCTGTCACCCCTGGGATTCCGGATATTGGCTAAGGCTCTTGCCACCCCCATAGTGCCTTTTTTAGGCAAGGCTCAAATTCTAAACCTACCACTCTAGAAAACAAAAATGGGAAGAAACTGAGGGTAATGCTGCTCAATGCCAGAAGTCTAAATCTCAAAATGCACGCACTCGAGGCCCTTCTCAGTATGGAGAACATCGATGTCTGTGCTGTAACTGAAACCTGGTTCAAGGCTCCTGAGAGCACCCCGGCACTATTAGGTTTTACCTCATATCATGCGTTCCGGCCCCAAAACCCGGACCACACCACAAAAGGAGGGGGTGTATCCATATTCATAAAGGATACCCACACCTCCAGGTTGGTGGCAACGCATGAAGCTTCGGAAACCATCCAGGTGCAACTAACCATAGGCAAAACTGCTCTACAAATTGTAGCATGCTACAGGCCACCCTCTCAAACTCAGGAACCCCACACAGCCTTCCTGAAGACACTGGAGGGTATAAATGTATCTCCAAACACCATCATATTGGGTGGCTTCAACTACCCGAATATAGACTGGGAACATTACTCAAGCCCTAACTTTCTAGCCCAACGGTTCCTGGAGTTCATAAATTCAAATGCCATGGAACAACTAGTCACTGTTCCCACGAGAGGAGAAAATATACTAGATCTCATTGTCACAAACAAGGGGACAAAATGCTCCACACTGGAAGTATATCCCTCATTGGTGAGATCTGATCATAAACTAATCTCACTGGAAATCCACATCCCGCCCCACCCCAAACAAAAAAGACCATAGTGAAGAACTTCTCTAAAGCAAACTTCACACTACTCAAGACTGGTGTGGTATCCTTCAAGGCCCCTGAGCCAGTGGAAACCACAACCCAAGCTGCGGAAGCCCTTACAAATGCCTTCTATGAACACCTCCAGGACTGCATGGATCAGGCAATCCCAAATAAAACCAAGACTCTTTCCACAAAGGGCAAATGTCCAGTCTGGTGGACCCCAGCCATCAACAAACTTTACAATAAGAGGACAAAGCTATTACATGATAGAACAAAATCCATAAAAGGGAAGTCACCCCTGATCATTATTAGTAAAAAAATACGAGCACTCATAAAATCAACTAAGGCCAATTTTGAGAGAAAAATTGCCATGGATTCAAAGGACAATCATAAGGCCTTTTTCAGCTATGTTAGGAACCTGGGTGGAAACTCCCAGATATGCTCAGAATTAGTCCAAAATGATACAAAAATCACTGAACCCACAGACATTGCCAACATACTGGCAGACAGGTTCAGTGCAAACTTCACCCCTCTCCCCTAAAGGAGAGATAACTATCCCAGCGGAGTGTAGCCTCCCAGACATCTCAAATGCGCAGGTGAAAGCTGCTCTCTCTAAAGCTAAAAACACAGCATCAATGGGACTGGATGGTGTCCCCGGCTGTGTGCTACACGAGCTAAATGAGGAATTAAACCCGCACATAAGGCAGCTGTTTAATCTCAGCCTTACCACAGGATACGTGCCCAAGGAGTGGCGACGGCAACTGTGGTCCCACTCCACAAAGGCGGCGCCTCACGGACCCTGGTAATTACCGCCCCATAAGCTTAACAAGTCTAGTCTGCAAAGCTATGGAGAGGATCATAATGGAGCTCATAAACAAAGATATAGGGACTTGCAGACATTGGACCCGACCCAGTTTGGCTTTGTCAAGGGAAGATCATGCCTTTTGAACTTGGTCGACTTCTTCGAAACAGTCACCAAGGCCATTGATGAGGGAAAGGCAGTCCATACAGCCTACCTTGACCTTGCAAAGGCTTTCGACACAATACCCCACTCGGGTATTGTAGAAAAACATACCAGCTTAAATGTAAACCCATATGTCACAAGATGGGTTGCAAACTGGCTTAAGGACAGAACCCACAGGGTTAGAGTTGCTGGCGCTATGTCAGACTCCAAGCCGGTCACAAGTGGTGTCCCACAGGGCTCGGTCCTTGGCCCCCTATTGTTTGGCATCTACTTCTCAGAAGTACAGGTCAACATGGGAGGACTTTGGCTGACAAAGTTTGCAGACGACTGCAAACTGGGTGCCATAGTGGAAAGTGCATCGGACACGGATATCCTTCAGAAGGGACTCACGGAAACAGATAGCTGGTGCCAGAGCCATGGCCTGAAGTTAAACGCCAAAAAATGTATAGTCATACCCTTCAGGAAAAACAAGGTAACCCCAAGCTACCATATAGGTGGCAATCCACTAAGCACAGAAGAGGTTATCAGGGACCTGGGGACCCAGGTTGACAGTGGCCTTTCTTTTGACACTCACGTTGCTAAAGTGGTTAGAAAGACCTTCTACATTGCCCACCTGATCATGAAGGGATTCACATCCAGATCTAGTGAGGTCATTGTTCCCCTGTACTCTTCACTTATCAGACCAATGATCGAGTACAATGCCCCATTCGGGATGTATCTCACCCGACATCTGCAGCAATTGGAGAGACCCCAAAAGTTCCTCACCAAAAGGATAAAGGGACTCCAAAATCTGTCATATGCTGCCAGATTGAAGAAACTCCAGCTCTATTCAGTCGCATACCATCTGCTCAGAGGTGACATGTGCCTGACATACAAGGCCATGTCCAACCCGGAATTAATGGACATGCTCCACCTCAAAAAATCCAAATCCACCAAAACCACTAGAGCAAGCGACTTAAACCTCAGCACAGATATAAATAGGATGTGCTGGAGGGATAGATTTATCACTCAGAGACTCCCTATGCTGTGGAATAAAATCCCGGTCCATGTGAGGCAGAGCACCTCGCTGACTCTGTTCAAGAGAAATCTAGACCTGTGGATGGGAGATCGTAGGTTTACCTGAATCATCTCTGTGTCACTGCTGGACAGAGGCACAACAAACTAATGGGCACAGTATTTTTTCATATAAGGGGTGGCGTAAGCCACAAAAATTTGGGCTAGGCTTATAAATGCCTTAGGGCAGATAGCCTAGTATAAACCTATGAACCTATGAACCTATAGAATGTTAACAAGTTTTACACAAAATGGCTGCCAATGGGGCTTGTCATATCAATCAAGCCTTTCTTTCCCATAATTCATTTCAAGTCTACTTTATATGAGTCATACTAGACATAGGAAAGTAGTGGTGTAGTCCCATTCCATCTCTATATAATGAGATTAGTGTCATGTTATATACCTTCTGTAACAGGACTGCTTCTTTTATTTCTTGAATTAACCTAATTTGTGTGCGTCTCAGAGCTTGTTTTCTAGTATACTAAGGAGTTATAAAGTTACAACCAAAAATGCAGAAAAATTACAGGCCTTTGTTCAAAGTGCTGTTTGTAGTCCAAGATGAATTGACAGTCCCCTCCCCACACACTTTTCCTGAGGCGTGATAACTGTCACTGCTCTGATGGATCCTTGCAGTTCCATGCATAAGTGATAGCTACTATTAGGTTCATAGGTTCATAGGTTGGTACTAGGCTATCAGCCCTAGGGCCTATGCAAGCCTAGCCATAACAATTCCCTGGATATTTCTTCCCACAATATTTACTTCTCTGGGCCCCTGTCTAGCAGGGTGACTGACATGATCGCCGGGGTGAATTTCCTATCTCCCATCCAATCATCAAGGTTCCTTTTGAAGAGGGCTAATGAGGCACTCTGCTTGACGTGTGGGCAGTCTATTCCAGAGTATGGGGAGTCTCTGGGTCAGGAACCTATCCCACCAGCATGTTTTGTTCATTGTGATGACAAGGTTTAGATGCCTGGAGCGTGTGGCTCTGAGGGATTGGGATTTCTTTAAGTGGAGCATGTCCAACAGCTCAGGGTTTGACATGGCCTTGTATTTTAAGCAGAGATCACCTCTGAGTAGACGATATGCCACAGAGTATAGCTGGAGTTTTTTTAGATGGTCAGCATATGACATCTGCTTTAGGCCTGTGATTCTTTTAGAGAAGTATTTCTGTAGCCTTTCCAGCTGTTGCAGATGTCTTGTGAGGTACATACCAAATGGGCCATTATACTCTATAATGGGTCTAATGAGGGATGAGTACAGCGGGACAATTACCTCCTTTTTTTTGGATGAAAAGCCCTTAGTGATGAGGTGTGCCACATAGAAGGATTTCCTGACTGTTGTGGTGATGTGGTTATGAAAGTGAGACCACTGTCCACCTGTGTCCCTAAGTCTCTCATCACACTTTTGATGTTTAGCATCCTGCCACCTATGTGGTAATTCATGGGTACATGTTTATTTTCCAAAGGGGATAACTATACATTTCTTGGCATTAAGCTTGACCCCATGGCTCTGGCACCAGGCATCTGTTTCTGTAAGGTCTTTTTGTAGAATATCCATATCATTTGGGGATTCAATAATTGCTCCCAGTTTGCAGTCATCTGCAAACTTTATTAGCCAGAGTCCCTTAGTGTTGGCCTGTACTTCAGAGAAGTAGATACCAAACAAGAGTGGTCCCAGGACTGAACCCTGAGGTACTCCACTTGTCACTTGTCTGGAGCTGGATTTGGAGTTGGCTACTTTTACAGTCTGGGTTCTGTCAGTAAGCCAGTTGGCAACCCATCGAGTGATGTAGGGATTTATGCCCAGCTTAGTAAGTTTATCTATGATTCCAGAGTAAGGGATGGTGTTGAAGGCCTTGGCGAGGTCCAGATAGGCTGTGTGGACCACCTTACCCTTGTCCACAGCTCTGGAGACTAATTAGAAGAAGTCAATCAGATTCAGGAGACAAGATCGGCCCTTCACAAACCCAAACTAGGTGGGGTCCAGTGTTTGAAGGTTGCCAATGTCTTTGTTTATAAGTTCCATAATAATGCGTTCCATGCCCTTGCAGATCAGGCTTGTCAGACTGATGGGACGGTAGTTCCCGGGATCCAAGGCAGATCTTCCCTTGTGGAGCGGGATAAATGTAGCTGTGCGCCTCTCAGTGGGCACGAAGCCTGAGGTGAGGTTATGATTAAACATGACACTTAGGTGAGGTGCCAGTTCATTTTGTAGTTCATGTAGTACACAGCCTGGGATGTCATCTGGTCCCATGGATGCTGTGTTCTTAGCTTTGGAGAGTGCGGTTTCTACCTGTGTGGCCGTGATTATCAGAATTTGGCAATCTTTTGGTATTGAGATGGGCCCCTTAGAGGGTGAGAGGGGTGAAGTTGGCACTAAATCGATCTGCCAGGATATTGGCAATATCCTTGGGATCAGTATATTTAATGCCATTCTGTTGTAGCTCAGAGCAGATCTGAGCATTGCCATTTAGATTCTTGACATAACTATAGAATGCCTTGTGGTTGTCTTTGGAATCTTTGGCAATTTTATTTTCGTAACTAGCTTTTGAGGATTTTATGAGGGATCTCAGCTTCTTACTGAGGCTGGTGAGGGAGTTTTTTTGCAACCTGGGATTTTCCTCTTTTCTGCAACAGTTTCTTCCTTCTGTTGTATAGTTTGTTTATAGCAGGGGACCACCAGATTGGCTTCCTTTTTTTGGAGAAGAGCATCTTGGTTCTATTTGGGATGGCACGATTCATGCACGAGTGGATGTGCTCATACAGTGCCTTAGTGTAGGATTCTGCAGTCGAACTTCCAGATCCCATCTGTGTGGGTGTTGTGAAGTTTGTCACTTCTGACTTCAGTAGCATGAAGTTGGCTTTGGAGAAGTTTTTTAAGGAGGTTTCCTTACTGGGGGGTGGGGGTGGTATGTGGATGTCAAAGGTGATTTGCTTATGGCCAGACCTGACCAATGAGGGGGCGACCACTGGTGTGGAGCATCTATCTCCCATGTTGATAATGACCAGGTCTAGGATATTGGCTCCCCTGGTGGGACAATGGATTAGTTGATCCAGGGCGTTGGAATTTATGAATTCCAAGAACCGTTGGGAAAAGTTGGTACCCGAGTAGTTTTCCCAATTAATGGCAGGGTCATTGAAATCACCCAGTTTTAGGGTGTTTGGTTGTATCTTAATATTTTCCAGTATGTTTAGAAAGGTGTAGTGAGAATCTTGGGGCATGGTGGGGGATCTGTAGCAAGCTACAATTTGGATTGCAGTCTTACCTAGTGTTAGTTGCACCCGGAGAATTTCAGATGCATTGTGTTGGGCAACTAGCCTGGGGGTGTGAATATCCTTGGTGAATATGGACACTCCTCCACCTTTAGTGTTTCGGTCTTGGTTTTGTGGCCGAAAAGTGTGGTAAGAATTGTAGCCTGGTATTACAGGGGTGCTCTCTGGAGCCTTGAACCAGGTCTCAGTTACTGCACAGCTATTGATGTTCTCCATTTTTAGGAGTGCCTCGAGAGAGTGCATTTTGAGGTTTAGACTTCTAGCATTGAGTAGCATTACCTTCAGATTTTGCATGCTTGTATCTGTTACGGTGGTGGTTTTATCCTTTGAACCTTGCCTAAAAAAGACATTATAGGGGTGGCAAGAGCTTTAGCCAGTAACCTGAATCCCAGGGGTGACAGGTGCAGACCATCTCTGGCAAAGCATTGTGGTTTGCCAATCATGTCTTCCCAGGCAGGCAAATACTGGATCCCCTTTGAATGACACCAGAAGCTTAGCCAATTGTTGAAGTCTATCATTTTGTCCTTATACTGTGGTATCATTCTGGGCAAAGGCAGGATGCTCCTCAGGGCTAGGGTCATACCTGCCTGGGTCACATGCTCCAAGAGCTCTTCCATGTCTCTTTTCATGTAGTCCAGGGAGGTACATCTCAAGTCATTCACTCCAGCATGGACAATGACAGAGTCATATTTGTACTTGTTGTGGAGTGACTTGAGTGCATGCATTATGTGGCGGATCCTGGCACCTGACAGGCAGCTGACTGTAATTTTCTCCTTGTTCAGCCTGGTGAGTAGGACATCAGTGTGCCTGACTATAGAGTCACCTATGACTAAAGTGTTGGGTACATTGTCTTGTCTTAGGGGCTGTTGTTGGGTGGCACACTGGTGTTGTGAGCTATGTGTCACTTTGGTTGTGACTGGTGTTTGTTTGCGTTTCGGCTTCGGAGGTCCTTGTTGCTTGGGCAGGTTAATGTTAAGGGCCTCCAAGAGGCCCTTGAAAAGGCTATTGAAAATGAAAGGAAAGGAAAGGATTTGAAAGTAATTCTGTCCCCCAGTGCCAGCAGTGGAAAGATTTTTTTTAATTTCATTCATGTATATATTTATGTATGTATGTATTTAGATGTATAGCTATAGCTATGGATATATATATATATATATCTATATATATATATATATATATATATATATATATATATATATATATATATATATACAGAGAGAGAGAGAGAGTTGCTTGGATGTTGCAGAAAATGCTTCATTTTAATTTATTTTAACTAATGTCATGTTTTTCCCCTTACTAATACGTGTCTATAACAATATATGACCAACTTTCTCTTCTTTAACTTTGGATAACTATTTTTTTCTGAGGCAAAGTTGTCTTGTGGCATTTTATTTTCTGTTTTTCCTTAATATTCTGCTCATATATAGATTTGTTAAAGTACAGGTAAATCACTCTTCTACAAACCTAACTCCTTGATAATGATACATTATTCTATTCCCCAGTCCCTGCGGTATGAAGATTTTTTTGGGGGAGGGGGCTGTATATTGTAGGAAATGCTTTATCAGTATTGTCTGTTTTATGTTATGTTCTTTTTCTCCTTACTGTGCTCTGTAATGAACTATGTTCTATCATTTTACAGCCAAACTTATACTCCTTACCTTTGGAATGTGGCACAGGTGCTTTCTAGCAGCATGTTCTCCTCTTTTGATATTACTCTGCTCATCAACTGATTTGCAAAACTGACTCCTTGATAATGACACAAGTACTTCTTATGCTCTGGGCTGTGTATGGCTTAGAAATTACTCTGTGTACTTTTATCAGGAAACTGCACTCCTGGTGGTTACAACCATCAATGAATTGAGGCATGCAGTTACCCATTCCTTTTCCATTAACTGAACTTGTGATGTCTGGAAATAAGTGCAAAGGACTACAGTTCTGCTTTCAGTCATAAATGGTTTGAATCTTTCCATCTTCATTTTCCTAGTATGTGACCTTGAGCAAGTCACTTAACCAGGCAGTGCTTTGAGGCTACTGGGAATTTGTTCTCGACTCCCAGTGGTTTTCTGCATGCATAACAACTTTGTATGAACCTATGCCCACGTCCCTTTATTCCTTTTTTTCAGTATGAATCACAACTATCACAGTACTATTTCTATGTTATGTTGTTTTAGTCTGTTATTAGCTATGGAGCATGTGGGTTTCAATGTGTCCAAGGAAATTCATAGCTTTTCACTTTATGTTCATCTTTTCTGTATTTTCCGCAGTCACAACCGTAGTGGTGATGTGATTAATGCACTAAACATTTCCTTTCTGCAATGTCTTTTCCTGCTCCATTCCATTCCACTTTCAGCCCGCTTCCCACAGTTGACTATACCATATTACATTATCTATGATATTCTCTTGCTCAAGTACTCTTTTACATTCATTTGTCCTTTGAATGGTTTCCCCAGGTTACCGTCTGCCAAGCAGTTCTAAAATACTGACCACCCCCTAATATGTCACTTCTACCCCTGGCAAACTCCACAATTGCTGCGCAATAAAATGTCTATGTTTCTATTGCCCATTACATGATTTCCTTCTATTTGACACATCTTGACACGTACTTCAAGTATTTTTTTACCTCGGTCAGCATAAAATGAAGAAAATAAGACTGGTCATAATTTGACAAATAATAGATGGCTGTCCATATTTTAATGTAACTGCATTACTTTTTTTTTTCAAATGGAATTTCTTTATATTGTGTAACACAGCTGACTCATACTTTCTTTGAAAACATACAATAGCACTGCCACACATTAAGCATTTTCAGTACGATGGTTTGGTGACCAATATGAACACAGGCAATGCCAATAAGAGAAGCATAATCTTCTTCTGGCTTTTCCCGCTTAGGGGTTGCCACAGTGGAACACCTGTCTGCTCATGATTGGCAGTGGAGTTTTACAGTGTCAAGTTGCCAGCCCGTCGCCCAACCTTCCACAGAAGACACACACACTCACACCTAGGGCCAATTTAGAGTGTCCAATCAACCTACAGCATGTCTTTGGGGTGTGGGAGGAAACCGGAGTACCAGGAGGAAACCCACATGACCACAGGGAGGACATGCAGACTCCACACAGAAGGCACCCCAGCCGAGGATTGAACGAGAGAACCTTTTGCTGTGAGGCGACAACGCTAACCACTGCACCACCGTGGCCAGCCTAAGAGAAGCATAATATGATTGTCAAATAAAGATGCTCCATTCACAATGTGTTACACATGGCCGGCCTTAGGCATAGGCGAACTAGGCAACCGCCTAGGGCGCCGTACCAGCAGGCCTCATAAAGGGCGCAATTTTATTTATTCATTTATTTAAATTTTATTACTTTTCATTCGATCTGTAGCACCACACCAGAACTAGAGAGACAAAATTTGCACTCTACTTGGCTCCCCGTCTCTAAGTCTGTCTTGACAGCACTGTGACGTCTGGATTGCGCCCCTCCCCAATCGGTAGCAACAGCATTGTAGAGAATCTGAATCTTGCTAAAAAGCTGCATGTTGATTCTTAAAGGGACAATCCCATACTGCTAAATTTGAACGGAGATGAGTTTTGTAAGGGGTAGTCACATAGCATGTATCAGCAACACCCACTGAGTTCCATCATTATCCAGCCCCTCCACCTCCTATCAGCTTAATGTGAACAAGTGTAAGTTTTGTGTAACACATAAGTTTTTATTCCCCTGAAGAACACGGAAGATTTTTCATTTTATTCCACCATCTTCCAAAGATGTCATTTGCAATTTAGAACTGCAGTATTTGTCAGTGACAATTTGTAGAAAATTGCTTCGCAAGGTGGGCATTTCATGATCATTTATCAAGTATACATGGAGATATCAGTTTAGAAATCCTTTTTTTTTGTTTTTTTAAATAGTTCTCATTTATAAATGCCAGTGCAAGTGCATTCATAAATGAGAACATATATGTATACTTGCTATATGATCACGAAATGCCCATTTCATGATCCAGTTTTCTACAAATTATTGTGCACAAATGCTGCAATCATAAATTGCAAATTATATCTTGTTAAAAAAAGTTCTTTGGATCCTGATTTTGCTTTCTGTAGTATGCACTTGCTACTTTATTGCAGAATGTCAGTTCCGCGGTTATTGCCAGTTCCGCCGTTTTTTTAAAGTCTTTTTAAAGCGTGTATGTGCGTGTGAGAGTATATGTATTTAAGAGATGGCAGTGGTTGCTACGTGGCTGATTTAAGTAAGTTTGTGCTGGCAGCCCCAGAAATTTGTGCTGCTCATACACATAGTCCTCCACGATGTACACGTGTACAGATTGCAGTGGGTATTTCCTGGATCATTTAAATACCTTCTTTGAACCTAGGAGGGGTGTGTGTGTGTAAACCAGAAGAACAACTCAGTCAGGTTACAGTTTTCACTGTTTATATCTTAAACCTCCTGTGATGGAGGCACATGGAGCATATGCAAATGATCCCTTAAGGACATCAAGTATTTCAGCTACACAGTTTATAATAAAAAAGTTTTACTACTGAGCAGCTTATGTTTGCTCATTTGCATTAACTTCTGTTTCATTCCCTTTTTGTGTGTTTTATAGTAGGAGTGTAATGGCATTCCCTATTGAATATTCACTGCTGTGACAGGCAAGGAACAGGCAAAGATTACTGGCATAATTTCTGCAGTGAGACCCTTTTCATGCATTTAGATGGACAACCTGATGTGACTGGTGCTTTCCTATTTAGTTTTTGTAGTAACCCAACACCATGCATGTTTGGACTGCAGAAGAGCATGCCTCAGTATTTTAGCATTTTGGGGATGAAATGTGAGATGCATATAGGTAGATTGTGTCCAGTGGCAAATCAGAACATCCTGTTTTTCATATTACTTGGTTATATCTCAACCTGTTCACTCGGATCAGGGACAGAGAGCGACACTGTATGAGGTACAAAGACAGAAAAAGCGGGACACTTTTTTTATAGGTATCATTCATTTAGAAAGCTGGTAGAATGAGTGTGTATTAACATGCATTTTCTGAAAAATGTAAAGTTTCCAATTATGCTCAGTGCTGTATTTTATTTACTTAGTGTCTCAGTATTTTGTTATAAATTAAAACATTTTATTAGGGGTAACAACATTTTGAGGCAAAATCTAGGATGCTAGTTTTGCTGGATGTGAGCTCTGTTTGTATTGGTTGTCTGTCAAGGTGTTTAGGAAGCCACATAGTGAAAATAAGTACATTCTGGAGAATGCGTTTTATAATTTCTTCACAGCTAAAGAAAATAATTTTTTTGTCTCTGGTAGATTGTATGTAGGAGCATCACGTTTAGTATTTAAAAGTATCTGCCTCACAGCTTCATGGTCCAGGGTTCCTTAATGTCCTCTATTGGTGGACAGTGGAGAATTTGCATGTTGTATATAGTCACATTGCATTGTTTTTTCCAGTGTACACCAGTTTCCTCCCATCCCTTAGAGTATGGGATGATTGGCAACATACTAAATTGCCCTTACTGAAGTGCATTTTCCCTTGCCCTTGTGGCATGAGTCTTGGTTAAAGAGTCCAAAAAAGACCAAATTCACAACGATATTTACTTGTAACATGCAGGAGTAACTTGTGTTGTGCATTTTACTCTTGGAATATGAACAAGGGGTCCACCTGCTTACAGTAACTATCCAAAATTGTTTAATTGCACTGTATCAGCACTCCATCCTTAACCATAAACTTCATCCCCAGTGAAATAATTGATATGACTGTAGGATACTGGAATGAGACTGGAGTGAATGGTTTTATCTGTTAATTGCCCAGGGCTGTGCTGAACAGGCGCTATTCTTTTTTACATGGACCAAGTTTCTTTGTACTTTTCAAAATGAATTCAGTACATGCTGTAGTTTAGTTAAGAATGCTTTATTATTTACAGATGTCAACAATATCCGAATACTGTCTCCAGTAACAGTGCTGATAAGCTATAACAGTCATTAGAAATTTTTTATTATACAACGACCCCCCATTAATATTCCAAAATGTGCAGGCTGATTGGTCAGCATGCACGTTATAAATCAGAGTTATAGTAATGGAAAAAGGTCGCCCAGACTTTTTCCATTAGTATAACTCTTTTTTTACAGCTGTCTCGTTATGTTAAACGAGTTTAGTTTTTAGAGTTAGTACGGTGGATTGAGATTGAGAGATACCCCTCAGAGATTATGTGTGGAGGTTTTGGTGAAGAGTTTGAGTGAGAGACAGGAAGATGTATCTTGAGAAAGGGCTTTGTGAATTTGTGATCCTAGAAAGAGATTGGCTTTCAAGTGTTGGAGCTTTATTTATCCTCTAGTTGAGTGGCTATGTCCTCTGAGTCCAGATGTGTGATTATCAATTTGTTCTGCACAGTGTTGGGCACTGTTTCTAAGGTTTCTAACATAAAGAAGCCTTTCTGGTTGTCCTTAGTTTGGGTGGCAGTTTTACCTTATATCTGGATTTGGATAATTTGAGCAGGGTCTGGAGTCTCCTGTTAAGTTTAGCAAGATTGTTTTTTGCATCTTGAGAGCTGCATTTTATTTTTACGTGCAATGAGTTTTTTTTCTATTTCTTTTATTACAGAGCCTGTTTATATTTGGGTTCCACCACATTTGATTTGGTTTGATTTTGAATTTATTTTATTTACTTTAGAGGAGGACAGATGCATCTGTGCAGTTATTCACGTGTATAGAATTTGGCAGACAGAATTCTTCATAAGTACTGGGTCATTGAGTTGGAAAGTGACGTTGAATTTAGCCAGTGATCACCCACTTTCATCAGATTAGTCTTGGCATAATCTTTGAATACCAAGGTATTGGAGGATTATTCTGGCTGCAATATTACAATATTAAGGTGAATGTGATTGGTGTGGGGTCTGATTTGACCATGGAGGGTGTTACAATTGACAGAGAGCAGAGCTATTCCATTTTAGTGAGGACCAAGTTCAAGATTATATCGTCCCTGGTTGAGGTGTGGACTTAGAGTCCAAAGAGTTTGTATTGAAGTCCACATGTTTCTGGGAGTACATTTTAGAGGATGTATATGTCTCCCAGTTAATGGATGGGTAGTTGGAAGTCCCCCAAGGAGAATGGTGTTTGGCTTAATGCTTAGGGACTTCATACTCTTTAGGTAGCCGCTGTGTGCTGGGGGGGACATAGAGTGAATCCTCTAGTTAGGTTGGCATTGAAACTCTGCAATGGTGTAGTTCTCTCAATGATCTTAAACCAGGGCTCTGTAAAGATGTGTATATCAATGTTGTCCAGGGTAAGGAGCGCTTGCAGGGACTGGAGTTTTCTTTAAAGGCTCCTAGCATTGAGCAGCAGTACAGTTATATCTGGATTTTGTTTTGTTATGTTTGAGGCTTTTGAGGACTGACATTATTAAAAAAACACTATGACATGGACAACATTTTAGTCAATGTATGAAAGCCTTGTGGCATAGGTGCAGACTGTCCCTGGCAAAGCGGTTAGGACTGTCTAACATTCTCCTTTGCTAATATAAAAAATATATATCTATATCTATATCTATATCTATATATATATATATATATATATATATATATATATGTGTGTGTGTGTGTGTGTGTGTGTGTGTGTGTGTGTGTGTGTGTGTATGTGCATAGGTAGTAGTAACATTCCCTTAAACTATGCCCCCATATAACTTTTTAGCACCTCCTAACATAATCCTCCTAACAAACATACCCCCTTCAATTAAGGCATGCATGTTACAAGGTTACCAGAAGATACAATTGGCTTGGGTCACGTGGGCTAGGCATATAAAGGCCCTGTTGGTCGTTAGCATAGTATATACCTATGAACCTATGAACCTATAAGGGTATGGAGGACTGTATGTTATCTGTTAACCTCTTTGTAGATATGTTAGTAAACATGCATACATCTACATATGTTTATGTATGCATGCATGTATGCATATACTTTGGCTAGCTTTAGGGATTCCATATCAAACATAAAATTATAGAAAATTCCATTTCAGGGGAACTTTAGTTTTCTGTACCTTGTTTACCGGTAGAAATTTCAATCCAGTCATTGATACATGCATGAATACAGACCAAATAAATCTGCTTAGGCAGAGCTGTGGTAAGGAAGTTTGGTGTCTTGGCTGATATGGCCAATTTATGCCTGCTGGTCATGTCCCAACCAATGCCAGCCCCCATACCAACACTGTTTCAGCCCAGTGCCGGTCCAGCCTATCATCTTAGTATTATGTTGAAATTTTACAAGTACATTTTTTTTCTTAGTGTTTAACTTTGTGTCTGTTAACATTCAAACTTTCCCCTATTGCTCTTACGCGTGTTTGTTCTTCCTCTGCTGGATATCCCCAGCACAGAGGCAAAAGCCAACCAATGGAGCCATCATTTAAATATTGATGGGGGTAGTGTGTGTGCCATTACCTGCATCTTGGCACTGAAAATTCCACCTTCACTTCCAATTTAACTACATAACAATGTTTTTATTCTTCCTATAACATGATAAACTGTTTACTTATTTTCATACATTAAAATGATTGAAGGAAATAACTTGAAGTGGCTTTCATGGGGATTGACCTACCTGGGGATGTGGCTCAAATAGGAATGTTTCTGGAGTTTTGGTGTGGGTAGAGCTTAAGGGGCGCCAAAGCACTACTTTGCCTAGGGCACCTTTTCAGCTAAGGCCTGCCCTGGTGTTACATATATGTCTGTATTTTCCTTTGTACAATATTAAAAAGGAGCAGCACATATTCTAGTATTTCTGCTCATCGTCTATTTTCTCCATTTATTTAACAGATTTAGGAAATATGGTATAGTGATAATGCACTTAATATATTTAAGAAGCAGTGCAGTGTTCATTGTCAGCCCACTTTCTCCAATTGTTTTCCCAGTGTTGCACAGAAACTGCTGCATCACCTTGACTCCTGTCTTTTATGCACTTCAGCCACATCTTGTCTGCTCTTTGTGTTGTGCTTTTAGTCTTCATTCAGTTCAAATGTCAATTGTTTTCCATATGCTGCACTACTTAGCATGGTTACATATGTAATGCATGAAAGCCACACTCTAAGGTTAATAAACTGATTGATGACAAATTCCTTCTGTCACTGTTTCACCCTCTCTTTGCTTGGTAGCTTAGCTATACTTTGCCTCACCTGTACTCAGTGCTGTATTGTGTGTCTAGTGTATATGTAGCTGAAAATTATAACTGGTCTCACACACACACACACACACACACACACACACACACACACACACACACACACACACACACACATACACTCAGGCATATAATCTATTTCTCCATTATATGCACACACATGTTTCTGTATATGCATGTAAGATGTGTGCTTCACACATGTACTGTATATATATATATATATATATATATATATATATATATATATATATATATATATATATATATATATATATATATATATATATATATATATAAAGAGCAAATGTGTGAAAGAGAAGTACTTCTGCTTTCCCTCTGAAAATGTTTTATTACAAGGGCACATAGTGCCTGTATGCTAAAGTAAATTCAGCTATATATCATTGTTGCCATCAATGGTTACATTTTCTTTGAAGACTAAAAAATGCTCGACTGACAAAGTTAGCGAACTATATCTTCCCTGTGGATGTGTGCACCAGATATGCATCTTCCTCTGTAAGAATGTCACAAGAAAGCATTAAATGCCTTCTTATAAACAGTATCAGTGCACCTAGTTGATAGGGATGTCACCTGTCTCACTTCCTGCAGAGAAGTCCTGATTTGAACAGTTCTGTCCTATTTTGTGTGTGTGTGTGTGAGGGGGGGGGAGGTATGAAAATGGAAAATGTGCTGATACTTTACAAAAATTACAAGAATAAATATTTTCTGACTTTTCAGTAAATGTCTCAGACATCTTTGATACTACATTCATGTCATCTTAGTATAGAATGTAGTATAAACAACCAACATTTAAAGTTTAAGCTTAAGCATTTCAATATTGTGATACTGCTTATGTAAATGTGTCAGAAGAGGTGATAACTGCCTTTGAACCATTGACTGATTTAATTGCTTTGTTTTGCTATTAAACGTATGGCTATTTTATTAGCAGCTGAGAATCAGTGTAAGTTTTTTTTCCCCTCTGCAATAATGACAATGGAAAACAGATTCACACCTGTGTCTCGTTCATAGCATCTGCTGAGCTCCTAATATCAACAGGACTAAGTACCTATATAAGATTATCAGCAGTACCAGACAAGGTAAACTACAGATTTCTCTGTGTTGGTGGTATGTCATGCAGATGGAGACAAATTCCTCTGCAATATATGTGAGATGTTAAGCTTAAGAAATGTAAGTGGGCTTTGCCTTCCTTTGATTCCAAGGTAAGGAAATTAAAGGGTTATAAAGTACAAGCAGGTTTCTGGTACCTGCAAAATAGTGGAACCATATTGCAGGGAGAAAAGCAACCTAAAGGTTGAGTTAAACTGTAGGAAAAGATGGAGTTTTCCTTTAAGTACATAAACATTGATATGCTCTGTAGTTTATTTTTATAAGGAATCAATAATCATTAATGTGCCAGTAGAATCCTGAAATTTTTCAAATCATTCTTCAAACCTCAATTTGATATACTAGCCTGGGATGAAATATATTCCATGTATACAGAATTATAGATGGGCTGTCATCATGTCATACAGGCTACAGCATGGATGAAGACTGATAAATTTCACAGGACCTTTCATGGGCAAATACTAGGCCTTTGTGGGCTATTTTAAAGCCTAGCTAATTTTTGTCA
The DNA here is from genome assembly GCF_019279795.1 of Protopterus annectens. Lineage (NCBI taxonomy): Eukaryota > Metazoa > Chordata > Ceratodontiformes > Protopteridae > Protopterus > Protopterus annectens. Next base: position 458,187,488 of record NC_056730.1, on the reverse strand, counting down.
GAGGTGAAAATCAAACCTTGAACCCTGTGTCTGTGAGGTAAACAAATTAACAATTATGTCAGCACACAATCCCTTCATGTCCTAAATAAAACTGATCCTCAGATGTAAAACCATTCTTTTTTCAAACCATTTCAAGCTTAACACATGCATTTTTCCATGTAATTACGTGTGTGTGTGTGTGTGTGTGTGTGTGTGTGTGTGTGTGTGTGTGTGTGTGTGTGTGTGTGTGTGTGTGTGTGTGTGTGTGTATTTACTTTAATGTTCACAGCTATGCTGTACTGTCTCCATGATGCAGAGGGCTATAGCTCTGACTGCAGCCCAAGTGACCAGGTTTTATTAGCCACAGAAAGCTGGAGCACCTTACAGGGGGAAATTATCACTTTTCCTGTTCTGGGGGAAGAAGGCAGTTGGATTGCTGTTATAACAATGCTGTGCCCCATATGGTATTGTGCAGCACATGACTAGGTATGTGCACCTGGCAATGAGAGATTAGAGATTCAAGCCTTCACAGCAGATATGTGATCACTTGCATGGGTTGGGGTGTTGCATTTCGTCTTGTCAGGCCTAGAAGAAATATCCTGCATGTGGCTATGTGGATGAAGTATTAGGTAATTCTCTGTCATCAGGATAATTTGTTTCAAATCCTTAAAATGGAATGGTCCATCTGTATTAATTCAACACTGTTTGCTATATTTTCTGTGGCTGAATGATATTCCGCCAAACAAAGTACAACAGTGCCAATGTTTCAAAGTGCTTATTATTGAAAATTGTAAGGGGAACATAGTTAGTGCCAGTGGTGCAATAGGTATCACCTTTGCCTTTGGTGCAGGAAGACCAGGCTGTGGGTGCCATTCCCACTTCATATGATTGGATTGTTGACACTTCAGTGCAGCTTTAGGGGGTTGTTGCACTCTTGGGTGCATTGTATTTCAGAGGAGATGCTACACCAAGGTCAGTCTGATCTGTTTGAGTTGGTAGTAGCTCAGGTGGATGTAAAAGATCAGGTGGCACCTATTGAAAAGAGTAGAGGAAGTTCCTTGATATCCTGGCCAAATTTTCCATAATAATACAAATACTACCTCAGTTCTCCCCCAAAAAGAAGCCATCAGAATATTGGGACTAACTTTGTCAACAAAGGATAAATAAAAAAAAAAATGAAAAAAATGAGTTTGCCCAACACTGTCCTGCCTATTATCATCCATGGATATCAAAAAATGAAAGAATGAGTGAATGAATGCAGCCCATTTTATCTTCCTACAAATACACATCCAGTTTACATACACCTCTTACAGTGCATGAGAAGACAATCTAATTTATTTCACCACACATAACTGTGTCATCCCACTTCAAACAACTTTCTGCTTCATCTGTTAGTACTACACTATCCTTCCAGTGTAAATTTCCACTTGACATTGACAAATACTTATTAATACATGTTGTCAGCTAGAAAAGTTGCACAATGATCTCAGGATTTTGCTGACTAACTAACTCTGGTATTGTATCCAGTATGGTTTGCTTCTCTCTGAAATAGTTGCTGAATTACATTGCACTGTTACACTACCTTGTGAGTGAAGACAATAAAAGGCTGTTGAGGCAGTTGAATATGCAACTAATTTCCTGCAGCTGTCCATGACTTTATTTCCCAGGTTCCTGCATGATGAGTTATCATACACAGTAGTGGATCATACAATCATGGCAGACTGGCTATGAGAAATCTAAAGCAAACTGGAAAAATACTATCATTGGCTATAGTCTGATAGTCATTTGTGCAATTTCTCATAGCCTTATGACTACAGTGCTACCTAACTGCTGTTCTTATAGTTATCCGTACTTTGTTTTTCAGTGGTTGTATGTGGCCATTGTAGCATTTAAATGTCCATGCTGCTCTTCATGTTTGTGACAGGTATTGAACTTTATAGTAATGCCACTATACTCTGCACCTGACCCTGTAGTATGGGTTATTTTAGTAAAGAAACATTCTTTACTCAGCCTACACTTAGTACAAGAAACTCCAACTGAAATTCTCAGGTTCAACCAATCCCGCCTTTATTATGAAAACCACTGTATGACAATAATGAAATCTAAATGCTCCCAGAAGAAGAAAGAGACACCTTCTTTCTCAATACTCTAACATACAAACCCATAAATGACCATTACTGTCCTCACACTTAAAAACCTCCTCCGCTTTAGGAATACTGCATACACTTTCAGGAACTCTGATCCCAATCTACTAACCTGCTCACCCTATATACTTGCCTCAACAGATAAATCTTTTTCTAAATTAATAACATTAAACTGGATTAAAATACTCCTTAACATACATAACTCTGATAACCTAGATAACTTCTGTACATCCCTTAGAGAACACACCTTTGATAGCTATCAATGCCACTGCTTTGCCAAAAAAGGTTAGATACTACTTTCAATTCTATTACTATCTCACCTGGCCCCAGTTAAACTATGAAACATTTACTCAAACACAAGTAGGATCTACAAATACTTATACATACTATATACCTTTAATAACAATCCAGAAACTCAACAGCCCCTCTTTTAATTTTTCTTACAGAAGCACCTCCAGTTCCATCATACCCAACCTCCTCTTCACCCCATAACTTAACCTACTAACATGCTACTGTTTGTGGCGAGTTATTTGTGTATTTTACTGTTGTAAATGCAAGATCTCTTTTGTCAATCATAGGTTCATAGGTATAGGTTCATACTATGCTATCTGCCCTAGGGCATTTATAAGCCTAGCCAGAGTATGTTTGGCTTTCGCCGCCCATTTTAAATTAATTTTGCTATGCCCTTTTTCGAGGTTAGGATACTGTGCCTCTGTCTAACAGTGACACAGAAGTGATACCCGGGGTAAACCTATGATCTCCCATCCACTCATCAAGATTCCTCTTGAAGAGAGTCAATGAGGGACTCTGCCTAACCTGGACTGGGATTTTATTCCATAGTGAAGGGAGCCTCTGGGTTATGAATCTGTCCCTCCAGCATGTCCTATTTATTTCAGTGCTGAGGTTCAAGTCTCTCGAGCGTGTAGCTCGATGGGATTTGGATTTTTTGAGGTGCAGCATGTCCCTTAATTCCGGGTTGGACATGGCCTTATACGTCAGGCACAAGTCACCTCTGAGCAGTCGGTATGCCACTGAGTAGAGCTGGAGTTTCTTTAACCGGGCAGCATATGGCATCTGTTTGAGCCCTTTGATCCTCTTGGTGAGGTACTTTTGAGGTCTTTCCAGTTGCTGCAGGTGTTTGGTAAGGTACATCCCAAAAGGGGCATTGTACTCGATTATGGGCCTGATGAGGGATGAGTAAAGAGGCACGATGACCTCCCTAATCTAGATGTGAATCCCTTCATGATTAGGTGGGCTATATAAAATGTTTTTCTAACCACTTTGGCCACGTGGTTGTCAAATGAGAGATTGCTATCAACTTGGGTCCCCAGGTCCCTAATGACTTCTTCTGTACTTAATGGATTACCACCTATGTGGTAATTTGTGGGCACTTTGTTTTTGCCAAAGGGATGACTATACACTTTTGGCATTTAGCTTGAGGCCATGGCTCTGGCACCAGTTGTCTGTTTCTATGAGGCCCTTTTGGAGGATGCTTGTGTCGGCTGGAGAGTCGATTATGGCACCCAGTTTGCAGTCATCTGTGAACTTGGTCAGCCACAGTCCTTCTGTGTTGGCCTGTACCTCCGAGAAATATATACCAAACAAGAGAGCTCCCAGGACTGAGCCTTGTGGGATGCCACTTGTAACTGGTTTGGAGTCTGACATGGCTCCAGCAATTCTAACCATGTGGGTTCTGTCCTTGAGCCAGTTTGCAACCCATCTAGTGACATAGGGGTTTATATTTAAGCTGGTGAGCTTATCTATAATGCCCGAGTGGGGTATTGTATCGAAGGCTTTTGCGAGGTCCAGATAGGCTGTGTGGACCACCTTCCCTTCATCAATGGCCTTGGTGACTGTTTCAAAGAAGTCAACCAGGTTTAAGAGGCAGGATCTGCCCTTAACAAAGCCAAACTGGGTAGGATCCAGTGTCTGTAGGTCCCCAATATCTTTATTTATGAGGTCCATAATGATCCTTTCCATAGCTTTGCAGACCAAGCTAGTCAGGCTTATGGGGCGATAGTTTCCAGGGTCCGTTGAGGCACCACCTTTGTGGAGAGGGACCACTGTTGCTGTACGCCACTCTTTGGGTACATATCCTGTAGTAAGGCTGAGATTGAACAGTAGTTTTATGTTTGGGTTTAGCTCTTCTTGGAGTTCATGTAGGATGCAGCCTGGGACACCGTCTGGTCCCATTGATGCTGTGTTTTTTGCTTTGGAGAGGGCGGCTCCCACCTGAGCATCTGAGATGTCAGGGGCAGCACTCTGCTGGGATAGATATTTGCCCTTTTGGTGGGGAGGGGGGGAGAAGTTTGTGCTGAACCTGTCAGCTAGGATGTTGTCAATGTCTGTGGGATCAGTGTATTTTTTGTCATTTTGGACTAATTCTGAGCATATCTGTGAATTCCCACCCAGGTTCCTAACATAACTAAAGAAAGCCTTGTGATTATCTTTAGTGTCCTGTGCAATTTTTCTCTCGAAGCTGGCCTTTGACGATTTTATGAGTGCCCTTAGTTTTTTGCTAATACTGATCAGAGATGCCTTCCCTTTTTGGGATTTTGCTCTATCATGTAGTAGCTTCCTCCTTCTATTGTATAGTTTGTTTATAGCTGAGGTCCACCAGACAGGTCGTCTGCCTTTGGAGGATTGGGTCTTGGTTTTATTTGGCATTGCATGATCCATGCATTCCTGAAGGTGTTCATAGAATGCATTTATAAAGGATTCTGCGGTCTGGGCCATATTTTCCACAGGCCCGGGGGCTTTGAAGGATTCCACCTCGGTTTTGAGGAGTGTGAAATTTGCTTTAGAGAAGTTTTTCACTGTGGTTTTCTGGGCAGGGGGTGGGGTCGGGATGTGAATATCCAGTGAGATCAGTTTATGGTCTGATCTTACCAGTGAGGGATACACTTCTGGTCTGGAGCATAGAGTCCCCATGTTGGTGATGATCAGGTCCAGTATGTTTTCCCTCTTGTGGGAGTGGTAACAAGTTGTTCCATAGCATTTGAGTTTATGAATTCTAGGAACCTTTGGGCAAGGGTGTTGGAGCTAGAGTAATGCTCACAATCTATGTTTGGGTAGTTGAAGTCACCCAATATAATGGTGTTCGGAGAGACCTTCATATTTTCCAGTGTTCTCAGGAAGGCCGAGTGGGGTTCCTGGGTTTGGGAGGGTGGTCTGTAGCAGGCTATAAACTGGAAGGCAGTTTTACCCACTGTTAGTTGCACATGGATAGTCTCTGATGCTTTGTGCTTTGCCACCAACCTGGAGGTGTGGGTATCTTTGATGAATATCGATACTCCCCCTCCTTTTGTGGTTCAGTCCAAGTTTTGGGGCCGAAAAGCATGGTATGAGGTATAACCTGGTAGTGCTGGGGTGCTCTCGGGAGTCCTGAACCAGGTTTCTGTTACTGCACAGATATCGATGTTCTCCATGCTAAGGAGAGTTTTGAGTGCGTGCATCTTGAGGTTTAGACTTCTAGCATTGAGTAGCATTACTCTTAGTTTCTTATCCCTTGTGATACCTATGGAGGTGGGTTTGTCTTTTGAGCCTTGCCTAAAAAAGGCACTATGGGGTAGCAAGAGCCTTTGCCAATATCCGAAGCCCAGGGTGACAGGTGCAAGCCGTCCCTAGCAAAGCATCGTGGCTTGTCGTGCATATCATCCCAGACTGACAGGCATTGGATCCCCTTTGAATGACACCAATACTTAAGCCAATTGTTGAAATTGATCATCTTGTCTTCATATTGTGGCATCATTCTTGGTGAGGGTAAGATGCTACTCAAGGTCAGGGTCATACCAGCCTGGGCTACATGCTCAGAGAGCTCCTCTATGTCTCTTTTCATGTAGTCCAGGGAGGTACGTCTCAGGTCATTCACACCAGCATGGACAATGACTGAGTCATATTTGTACTTGCCTTGGAGTGACCTGAGTGCTTGTGTTATGTGGCAGATCCTAGCGCCAGACAGGCTGCTCACCGTGACCTTCTCCTTGTTCAGCCTGGTGAGCGGGACGTCAGTGTGCCTGACAATAGAGTCACCTATTACAAGTGTATCAGGTGTGTTGTTTAGCCTTAAGGGCTGTGACTGTTCGGCACACTGGCTTTGTGAGATATGTGTTGCATGTGTTTTGTTTTGGGGTAGCGGTTGCTTGGCTGTCTGCTTTGGAGGTCTCTGCTGCTTAGGCAGATCTTTATTTAGAGCCTCCGAGTATGCTTTTGTGTGATTATGTGTTTGGTTTGCTGTCATGGTAGGTCTATGTGAGACTGGAATTGTAGTGAGTGTGGTTTCCTTCTCCTCCTGACTGGTTATGCCAGTACTGAGTTGAGAGAGCTTAGCCTCCAGTTTGGCTATATGGTTGCATCTCTCACATGTGTTGGAATTTGTTGGGAGGAGAAGAGGGTTGTCTGTGTACATGAGGCAGTTGTAACATTGCCTCAAGATTCCCATATTCACCAGCTGGACCGGAGAGGAGATTGACAACTGACCTTTGGACATGCTAGAATAATATTGGGAATTCCTTTATAATTGAAAACAAGGGCCAATGGGGAGCGAGGGTGTAGTGCTTTTAATTTTTAGTGCTGACTTATAATTGCTTTAGTGAGCAAGTGCCAGGTAACAAGTGCAATGTGTTACAGGTGACTTAAATGCAAAAATGACAAACAGTAACTTTCTTTCAAGCGAAGCAAGGAAATAAGTACAGTAATCAATGCAGATATCACTAGGGATCCACAGAAGCGCTGAGAAGCCACATTTTAGGTGGAATTAGCGTTCCAGGGAAATAACAAGCATACAAACAAAGCTAGATTCAGCTGGCCTGGATCTAGTCTATACTACAGCAAACAAGGTGTACCAATTTCAGTAAGATACAGTTCAAATATTCAGGCACTATAAACCTTTAACCAGAAATTCCCAGCTCAGAAGGGCAGAGTCCAGCCTCTCCTCCCACAAGAGTGCAGACCACGAACCTTCTTAATGTAAAATAACTGGCCTGAAGCCCAAGTGCTTAAACCAGAGCTAATACACTTTAAGAATAACAGACACTGAGCTCTCAATCAGCAGTTCCCAACTTAGAAGGATGAAAGCTACCTGTCCTGCCACCACAGTGCATGCCACAAACCTTCCTAATGTAGAACAACTGGTCTGAAGCCCAAGTGCTTAATCCAAAAGACATAGAGTGATAGCTACACTTTAACCAAGTTACTACCAAGCAGTAATAAATACAACTGAATACTTTAAATAATGCCTGGATTAGTGCTCAAGTTATACAAACAAAGCTAGATTCAGCAGGCCTGGATCTAGTCTATGCTACAGTAAACAAGGTGTACCAATTTCAGTAAGAAGAAATTCAGATATGCATGCACTATAAGCCTTCAACCAGAAATTCCCAGCTCAGAAGGGCAGAGTCCAGCCTCTCCTCCCACAAGAGTGCAGACCACGAAACACTCTTAATGTAAAATAACTGGCCTGAAAGCCCAAGTGCTTAAACCAGAATATACTTTTAGAATAACAGACACTGAGCCCTCAATCAGCAGTTCCCAACTTAGAGGGATGTAAGCTACCTGTTCTGCCACTACAGTGCAGACCACAAACCCTCTCAATGTAAAACAACTGGTCTGAAGCCCAAGTGTTTAAACTAAAAGGCTTAGAATGAGTTACACCAAGCAGTAATAAATACAATTGAGAATGTTTAAGATGACGCAAAAGCAAAATAAAGTAGGAAGAAACACAAGTACAGTAAAAGCAGAAGTTTTTTTTTTTTTTTTTTTTTTTAGAAAAGTAGCAAAAGCAGTAGTGAATACAATTCTCATGCAGTGCAAGCTGGCACACTTGAATATGTAGCAATATTAGTCCACAGACAGTTTGAAAAAATGTAATTAAATTAAAAAGGACTAAAAGCAAGTGCAGAAAGGGTTTATTAGGTAGAATGCGGTAAAGAGATGTCCTGGGGGAGTGTCTTAGATCAAATCTACCACAAACATTTATTGAACCATAAGTGCCACTCTCTTTGTTGATAAAGAGGATTATGGCCAAGTCTCTTATCATAATCAGGTTGTTATGTGTTTGAGATATGGATTTCAAAAAATTCACCCCTTAAGCAAAGCTCTCAAGAGGTGAATTTTGACATCTTTGTTGAGAACACATAACCTGAAATAAGGTCAGACAGGCACAATCATAATAATTTGTAGTCCCTAGAGCTTTACTTAGGTTCATATACTACACATGACTGAGAAAAAAATGTAGTAGTAGTAAGTATTTTATAGTTTTGAAACCTGTAGGACACTTACAGTTTCCATATGGGCAGTGGTGGGAAGCTATTAATACTTCATTCAGGAAAAATGTCAGAATGAAGTGTTTTCAGTTTTACACCACATTTTTGTTGTACTGCTGACTGATGTAAATGCTATAGCACAAAAGGCTAAAGCTTAACAGAAATGGGTGCTTAATAATGTTGTTAAGCACCTTTTTGGTGTCAGAAAGGTGTTTAACAAGCCTGACTTTGAAGTGTAATCATGGTACTCCATGCATTACATGTATGCTTCATTCACTGTATTGTTCTGCATGTTATTAATTGGATCATAACTTTCACAAAATCACTGAGTCATGGAATACCAGGGATTTATTTTTTCCCTTGCTTTGTTAAATACAAGTGTATGAGAGAAAACTCTAGAAGTGGTGGTGTTCTCTTGCTTATACATGTGAATATTACATCATCTTGCATAATTATATATAAATGACTAGAGTGTTTAGTAGTTGACTTTTATGATGTCAGCTGTGGTAATTCTCTTAAAATTATGTTATGTTATAATCATCCTAACATCAAAAATATAAAACAGTATCTAAAGAGGGTGGATACCTTAATAGGGTGTGAGAAAATTCTTTTAATGGTTGATTCCAATTATCCTGATATAAATTGGAACTTTTTTGCAAAAAATATGCATTCTAAGGATATTCTTTGTATAATATCATATCACAGGTTACAACAAATGGTCGAAGACAGTACTTGTGGAAATAATATTATGGATCTTGTAGCTACATATTGTACAAGTATAATCCATAATATGTGTATAACAGCTCCACTGGGTTATTTGGATAATTAGTTTATTACTTTTGAGATAATACAAACTTTATTTGTAAGTTCTTGTGGCACAAGATTTAATTACAGTAAGGTTAATTATTAATTAATTCATGACACACTCAATAATACTGATTGTTCATTTGAATGTCTTAGGGAAGACAATAAATGTAGTTGTCTTACTTTAGAAAATATACTAATGCAGATTACTGAAGTCACTGAAAATAAAAAGTTCAATGAGAGTAGAAAAATTGTCCCTTTTGGGGGCAAAATAAATGTGAAGAGTTTATAAAAAAGAAAATCATTTTTAGAACTTATAGCAAATATCGTAATGAATTCAACAAAAGGAGACTAAATAAGATTAATAAACATTTGAAAATTGAAACTGTAGAATTTACAGATAAATTTAATAGGAAGAAAAATTACAGATATATTAATATAAATACTCAACAAAATAATTTAATTATTTCAATTAAAGGGAGTTTTGTTATGATAAATAACTTCCTCTCCATTACTAATGAATTTAATAATTATTTTCTGCATGCTTGTAAAGGTAAGTCAAGCCAAGTATATGAAGATGGATGGACAAATATAAAGAGTAATATTCTATGCCCGATCATTAGTCATGAAACCATCTAAACATTTTTGTCAAGTATGAAAAGAAAATACTTAGGCCAGACAAAATGCCACTATTTTTTTACACAATATCAAGGACTCCATTGCCCCAATATTAACCCTAATATTAAATATTTTTTTACATACAGGATTTGTTCCCAGTATTTGGACAGTTTCACATGCTATGGCAATGTATAAAAAGGGAAATTAAGAAGAAATGTTAAACTATCATCCTATTTCCTTAATCTTTATTATTGATAAATGTTTTGTAAAATGTGTTATTGATCCTACTGCTATGAATAATATATTAGAATTATTAGATATTCATCATCATGGTTTTCACAAAGGGAAATCTATAATGACCAGTCTTATTTTGTGAACAAATTTCTTTGACTTTAGCTAGCAGTTCAACATCTGGCAATGTATATGACCAAGGCTTTTAACTCTTTACTTCATTCAGCTGCATATATGGCAATCATGTATGCAGATATCGATTCATTCATTATAAAATGGATAATTTTTTGGTTAACATGAAGATTGCAGTCTGTGAGTATTCTTGGTAATAGCGCCAAGTTACTTCAGATAAGATTATGTGTGCCTCAGGAATCTTATCTAGTTGTGATTTTAGTTTAATGTTGTATTTGTCACTCTTCTAAAAAATAAGCACTTTTGGATTAGCAAATATGTGGATGATTTAAAGGTTGGATTTATGTTTACTAATGATAACTTTGCATACATTATTAATAATTATTTGGTGGAAATAAGTGGACTGCTAACATCAGACCAGAATTTGGCTCAGACAAGTATACAGTGATGTATTTTGGTGAACTCAAAGACTTATAAAGCAATTTATTCTTCATCAGTAGTATTAAAGGTTGCTGATGTTTTCAAGGACTAATAATTTCTTGTTCAAAAAACAAGTGGATGGTATATGATTTAAAGCAATCTGTCAACTTGGAGATGTAACTAAAAATATCACTTCTTAGGACTGCAGAAACTGCCCAGTGCATCACTTATATTAGACCAACAATACAGTATAATAATGCATTCTATCTTTATAATACATACAATTTAAAAAGTATTGAAAACATTTACTAAAACACATGGTTATGATTCTCAGTGTAGAATAATTAAACTAATGCTTCCTCACAGGATATTTTACGATCCATATTTACAATTATGTTTGAGTATTGACTTGTATCAAAGCAAAGTTCCATTAAATTATATAAATTTAAAACTGCATAAGAATGCATTTAATACCAGATTGAGGCACTTGTTTATTACCTTAAAACTACCATCTCTTTCAAATTAGATGTCAGTTAAGATTAGATCTTTGGAAAATTTGAACACATTCAAACTGAAAGTAGGCAATGAGTTTGAGAAATGGTTTACAATTCTTATTTGGTGGAATCAAAGTTCCTTGATGTTTTTAACCTAAACATTGAAAATCACTATATATGAAAGCACACACACACACACACACACACACACACACACACACACACACACACACACAGTGTGTGTGTGTGTGTGTGTATATATATATATATATATATATATATATATATATATATATATATATATATATTTTTTTTCCCCTTATGTAATACTTTAATACTGAGGGAAATGAGTACTTACTGACTTACTGTACCACTCTGGCCGCTTTACCTGATCATCTGACACCCACTGGGACAGCAGGTTCCCACTCATCTCTGCAGGTTATCATACCTGTGCCTGCATTGCTGTCTGGAATGGGGGATACCCATCAATGATGACAGATGCTCTTTCACCTCTTTCAGATGTCAATTATTTTCCATGTGCTGCCAGCATCAGCACCCTCTACCTTTTGCATGTATGCTGCTTGCTGTGTGTGACGATGAATCTTTGTCTCTTTCTCTTGACAAGTTCTGCATATGACCTTGAGCCTTCAGGGTCCATCTTATCTCTTATAGGTTCAAATAGGAATGAAGTGGTTATGTATGAAACTGAAACAACTAGGATGTGAACCATACCCACTGGTGTTTTGGAAGTCCTTTCACTTTGCACAACCCTTTTTAAAGTGATATATCTTACAAATTTAAAGAAGTTCTTAGCCCTTTTCATTCTGCACGGATTAGGCCTGTCATAGAATACAATCCCCCTTTCAGGATGTATTTTATTTATTATTTAATCAACATTTGTTGACTTGGAAAGTTCAACTAGGATAAAACCTATTATCAGTGGAGGCCCGTGGAGAAACACTTCAGATACATGTCTTTGGAATGTGGGAGGAAACTGGAGCACCAAGAGGAAACCCACATACATGCAGGGAGGACATGCAGACTCTGTACAGAAGGCACCCCAGCTGAGAACTGAACCAGAGTACCTATTGCTATGAGGTGGCAGAATTAACTGCTGCACCACACACAGTCACATTGGGCAACTGGAAAGACCATAAAGGATCCTAACTAAAAAAGATCAAGGGCTTAAAAATGAGCTGTCAGGAAACACTGGAATCTATATCCCTGCATCTGTATCCTGATATTATACAGAATAAATTAAACTGGGACTTGAGCATTTTCTTACAGGAATTCGCCTACTCTTATGGATAGGATAGTTCACACAGGGCTGAGTACTGAAGGCTATAGTAGTAATTGTAAGGGCTCTAGTGTCTTTAGGTGTATGGACCACAGTCCATATCGGTATATACTTATATCCTAGGTGACATAAACATTAACTGGTCTAACATCACCTCTCAACCTCCTTCTCATGCAATCAATCTCTTTAATTTTACCCAGATAATTAATGCCCCCACTAGACCTGACAAAAATGGAAAATCAGGCACCACCCTTGACTGGATATTAGTATCCCACCCCAATCTAATAGCATCCTCTGGCACCCTCCCTGACCCTATCAGTGACCACCTACCTGCCTTCACAGATCGGCAACCATCTCTACTCGTTAAGCAACACCACTATATCCAAACCCATAACCTTTCTAAGTTCAACCCAAATATTTAATGACTGCTTAAGCCTAATCAATTGGAACCTCTTAAAAACATTGCCCTTCAACAATGCTATCACCTACTTCAATGAAGCCTTTCTAAATCTACTCAACTACCATGCTCCTCTTAGAACCAAATGAGTAGAACCAAATGAGTCAAATCTAAAATATCTCCTTGGTTATCTAAAGAAACTAAACAAGTCATGATACTAAGGGATAAAAAGTGGAAGCAGTTCCACATCAACAAACTACCCACTACCCTAGTATAATACAAACAGCTCTGAAATTCGATAAAAAAAAAAACTAATAACTAGAGACCATAAATCCTACTACACCAAACTCCAGTCAGCACACCCTCCAACCCTAAACAATTCTGGAATACTATCTCCTCTCTCGTCCATCCCGGAAACAAAGACAACCCCTCCCCAACCCAAATCTCTCCAAACTTGATACCACCACATTATTCAACTCCTTCTTTGTGGACTGCATAGCTAAATTAACCACATCCTTCCCCAACCTTCCTCCTTGTTATCTCTCCCCACCCTCATCACATGCTTCTGACAGCATACAAAATCCACCCTCCTTCAAACTCAACCCTGTTCCCACAAGCATCATAAAAAAAACTCCTATCCCATCTAAAACTTTGCTCTTCTGCACCAGACTACTTACTCCCTTATTTCCTCAAACTTGCAGTCAACAGCATAGCCCTACCTATCTCCATTTTAATAAACTGGTCCATCCAAGAATCCCACATCCCATCTATCTGGAAACATGCATTCATCATTCCACTCCACAAGGGTAGTAAAAACTATGAAACCACCAACTTTAGGCCAATTGCTATTCTCTCCCCACTATCAAAAATACTAGAAAAATGTATTCATACCCAACTAATGTCACATCTAACCCACAATAACCTCCTCACTCTCACCCAACATGGTTTCTGCCCTGGCCATAGTACCACTACAGCTCTTTTATTCTTCCTTGAATCCATCAACCAGGCCCGTGACAATGGAAGACTAGTATCTTCCTTATTCCTAGACCTATCCAAAGCCGTCAACACAGATCTCATCCCATACTCTTATCACAGCTTTCCACTCTCAACCTTTCTCCCTCTGCACTGTTTTGGTTCTCTAGTTATCTCTCTGAAAGAGTCCAAGCTGTGAAATGGAAATCCTCTATATCATCCTTCCTATATACCCCCACCGGTGTACCACAAGAATCTGTACTAGGACCCCTTCTTTTCAACATTTTCATTAACAACTTTCATCTCTCCATTCCAAATTCCTCTGTAATTCAGTATGCAGATGACTCCACTATCATCTGTGCTGCTGACACCCCCTCTGACTTACCATTAAAAACTCAATTAGCCTTTTCCAAAACTGAAACTTGGATGCAGAACAACCACCTTGCCCTAAACGCGACGAAAACCAAAATGGTATTTACTCCTTCCAGAACTTCCACCATTGATAATTCCTCCTTCACTGTACTAACCCAAAACAACAACCGCATTGAAATCGTATCTCACACAAAGCTCCTTGGTGTCATCATCGACGATTATCTAAAATTCAATATCTATATAAATACAGTTATTAAAAAAAACTCATCAGAAATTAGGTCTCTTGTATCGACATAATCACTTCCTTACTCCAGCAACCAGAAAGACATTAGCCTCCTCCTACCTTCTCCCCTCTCTCACATATGGTGCCCCCTGCTCACCGATCTCCAACTCAGTTTGCAATCCAAGTTAGAATCCTGCTACAATAAAATCAGCAAATTTGCCACCAACTCCAAATATTCATCCCATCACTGCCTCTCTCTTCAATCCCTTCAATGGCTTGAGTTACTAAACTACCTAAACCTGCTAAAACTCTCCACAGCTCACAAACTCATCTTCAGACCTTCTAGCTGTCAGGCTCTCTCCTCCACCTTATCCCCCCATATTCCAAATCGCTCACTCTGGTCAGAAAACCAAAAACTATTACAAATTCACAAACCCTCTAGGCCCCCTGGCCACCTCCTGTTATCTTACTCCATAGCCAAACTTTGGAACTCCTTCCCACCCACCCCCCTTCGAAGCACTGCAGATCCCACCAACTTCAAATCCCTCCTTCACTAATATCTATCCTTCAAGTGGATTTGCCCCTGTTCTTCACCCACATGAGTTCCCACTTTTTAATTGATCAGTCACTCTTAACACACCGCTCATCTTTTGCATCCTCTATACTACTAACATATTCTCTGTATATACTGTACTATGTTCACTCTGTCTATAGAACCAATTTTCACTACTACTAGACCTATACTAACATCGACTTGTGCTAAATTCACTAAGTTGTACTGTAACATGTAATGTATGTCTGTTGTTTTTGAACAGTTAAATTCACTAAACTGTGCTGTAACATGTACTATATGTCTGTTGTTTTGAACAATGCCCTCAAAATGATGGATCTAACTTGCTATTGATGATATTTTGACATTTTTGAATTGTAATTTGTCTTGTTACTGTAACTGTGTCATGGAGCTTATCTCCCCAGGCCACCACTGAAAGTGGACTTCCCCGGCCATCAAACTATAATAAAATAAAATAAATAAATAATAATATCAAGGGACATAATTTTAAGCCTTTACATGGCTTAGACTGCTATTAGAAGGCAGTTTGCTGCTTCAGATGTCTTTGCAATTATATGGGCAGACAAAGCATCCACTAAAGGCATGCATACTGGAACATTTCTGAGACATTAGGAATACAAATGGAGAGATGATAAAATCACCAAGCAATGAGAGTAATATTTTTGGAACTGAATTAATCTTCAAGTCTTGGTGAGTACCTTTACAAGGTGGTCCCTGTCTTTACAAAATCTCACCAACATAACAATGATATATAGACTATATCTTATATAGCATATATCATGGACAGAAATCATAGCTCTCAACCTTCCATCTCCATAATGAGGAAAATTCGCCTTCATAATGTGGAACAAATGGGCAAAATGTGGAATGCATACTAAGGGTTTGCTAACAACTTCAACTAGGAAGGTCATAGGATGGTTAAAATATGCTGGTTTTATTTATAAAGAAGATCCTTTAATGAATTAATATGATTAATTTCTATTTATCATGGATTTCACTTAAATAAATTCCTAACACTGAATATGTGACAGATTCTTTCAATGTGGAACTTTGAGGAACTTCGAGGAACATAAACTTTCTAAGACCCCAAATGAGGTACGTTCCTCATAATGAGGTACACTTGAGAGGTATGACAGAAATCGGTTAAAAATAAAAATCCAGCTGGGCAAACAAGTCCCAGGATAAAAAAGTGCCCAATCCTGATAGGTGCACTGATGCCAGGACTGGAAAAAATGACAATGTATAATCCTCAAGACATGGAACTATTCCTACAATGGGATTAGCCTGGCTCAAGGGGAAGATGCCACCCCCCCCCCCCCCCGTTGTAGAAAGAAGTAGTAGTCCACACAAAACACAAACACTGATAGGTCAAAAAAAGAGCCAAAAAGATGATAGAGTGGACTTCTGAGGATAAGAAAGAAATTATGCATTGTTACTACTATGCAAGAAGCCCAGAGTTTATGGACAGAACATATACAAAAAGATTAAGACTGAAATTAGAGAAAAGAAAAATATGCGCACAAGAAAACCTGTCAAAAGCTTCAAATGCAACTTTGCATACAGTAGATTCATGAAAAACATTATATACACCAAGATACCTTGCGCTATTTGGAAAAAGAAGAGACTGAGGAAGCTGAGGAAGTGCAAAAATATAAAGAACAAAATCTAAAGATATTGGAAAGGTATAAAAAAGAAATATAGAGAAGGGAAAGAAAGAGAGATCTGATATCATGCAATATTTATGCAAAGGAGAAAAATTAATCATTACAAAAAAAGCAGGTTCAAATATATTTGAAGAGTAATACAGGCAAAGCCACCCAGATATGGGTAATTTCACAATAGAAAAATAAGATCGCAAAGAGGGAAGTAAGACCAGAAGATTAGTAAAGTAGAAGTTAAACACAGAAGATGACATTAAGGAATACCTGTGAAATGAAGGATTTAGTGTAGAAAGTCTAACACAGGTTATGTCACAGCATGATGGAATAGTGAGTCCCCCAAATAAGGAGAAACAGGAGGAGCGGGAGGTATCTGAAGAAGAAACATGGACCTGGGAACGAAAAATAAATTTAATATGGTGCAAAATTTATGTAAAAGAGAAATCAAAACTAATCAGTGCAAAAAAGCAGCATCAAAGATATTTGAAGAGAAATACAAGCAAAGGCATCTGGATATGGAAAATTTTACAATACAAAAAAAATAAGAAAACAAAGAGGGAAAGTAGAAAAGAGGTTTAGTAATAGAGAAGTTAAAGAAATAGAAACTGAAGTTATGGATTACCTGCAAAGTGAAGGATTTACTGTAGAAAATCTAACTTGTATAACATCACAGCATGATAGAACAATGAATCCCCAAATTAAGGAGAAACCAGTGGAATGGGAAGCATCTGATCAGGTGCCATATGAAGATACTTTGGAGCTTTCTGTAGGAAATCAGTACAAAAGTTCAGTTAGAGTTGCACATCAAGGGAAGGAACAGGAAACGGTGGCAACTCTGATTCAGTCAATGTTGTGGAGTGATAGGCTAGTGAGTTCTCATATGAAAGAGCAACAGATGACACAGGGTGATGCTGAAGAGAATATATCAGAGGAAAATATTCTGGAATTTTCTGTAGAATGCCCACAGGAAACAGAGAACAAAGAATGTGCTCTTAGTTTAGAAAAAACTGATCTAAGGGAAGAGTTGCTTGATTTAATAGAGATGGAGTGATATACTAAGATCAATGAAAGAAGTAAGTTATAGAAAGTCAACAAGACCCAAAATGTTAAAAGTATGATAAAACAAATGAGCACAGTATCAAGACTGTTCATAGAAATTCTTGCAATATAACAGAAGTAAATATGATATACTAATGTGCAGCTAAAAGATAAAGTCTCACCACAAAAACATAGGGCAGTAATTGAAAGGAAGGGGAGAAATCAAATGTCATCATGGAAGTACCAAATACAGAATACTATAAAGCATTTAAGACAAGAAGTGTCATTGTTAGAAGAGTACGGAAGACAGAACAGATCAACAAAAATGCTCAGTAAGACAGATGTGATAAAAGTGACACACATAATCTATAGTACACTATTGCAAATAATAAAATAAAGATATTGGCACTGGCAGAAAAACTTAGAAGATATGCAAATAAATATAAAGGAAAGTACAAAATAAGCAATTTATTGATGAGCCAAAAAAGTTTTATAGAGAATTGGGAAACAAGACAAAAGGAATAGAAACACCACCAAAAAAAAAAAGAAGAAATAGACACATTTTGGCGAAATATCTATGAACAGCCTGTGGAACATAACAAATATGCTGAGTGGATGAAGAATTAAAAGAAAGAATAAGAAGTTCAAATGTACAGAATATGAACTGGGATGATGTAATGGCCAGAGAAATTGAAACAAAACTAAGAAAAGCTCCTACTTGGAAAATCCCAGACCCAGATGCAGTGCCTAACTTCTGGCTAAAAGTCTCAACATGTTTACATGAAGATTTAGCCGTGAATAATAACTATTTATATGTACACTCCAAACAAGGTTAATATTGGTGGCCCAGGATAGTGAACTGCATACATGTTGGTTTACAAAGTCCATTGAATATGTTGGAGGAAATAGACAAGTGCAGGTTTTGTAAAACAGAATTGGAAATAGTTGCGCATTTTGTTGCTGGATGTGATGCACTAATGGCAGAAGGCCTGCATACTGAAAGGCATAATGATGTGGCAAGATTGTTGCATTGGGCACTGTGCAAACAATATAAAATTGAAGTAGCTCAGAAGCATTGGAAACATGACCCACAAAGCATTATGAAAATGATGAAGTTTATATCACCTGGGATCACCCATTACCGACAGTTCAAAAAATAGATGTGAGAAAGTCAGATGCAGTAGTCCATGAAAAGAAGACAAAAGTATCATTGATCACTGAAATTGCTATACCCAGTGATTATAGTGTCTTATGTACAGAGAAACACAAAGTCATAAAATAGCAGGATTTGCAGGCAGAAATGATGGCAATGTGGCAGAAGGCTACCCAGACATTTCCAATAGTATCTGGAGCAAAGGATCTAATAAAAAAGAATTTACATTTGTATTTAGATATGTTATCAGTACATGTAACTGCATATGAATTGCAGAAAAAGTCAGTTCTGGGCACATTGTGTGTGCTGTGAAGAGCACTTTTGGCTAACATCAGTGATTGAAACAATACTAATTTCACGAACCTTAACCGTACTTTGACTTACAAATGGGATCTATTCCTGTCATGGTATTGGAAACCCAAAACGACTTGGGGTGGAATTTAATAAAGCTTAAACTGACTTTTTTCTATGTAGGCATCATGGCACACTGCTTACATAAAAGTAAGCAGGTTTGAAATCCAGAAAACAGAGCTGGGCGGCGCACACACGCATCAACACAGAAGTATCCATGGCATGCAAATCACCTCATAAGCAGGTGAATTGCATTCAAATGAGGGATGTAGAGTGATCCAGCAAGTGGATAGGCAGTCCTGTAGACCCTGTGTTAGTGTCTGTAGTGTACATGGAAAAATTTTGTGTACAGGATTTTAAACAGACAACAGGGGGCTGCAAAAGTGTAGTTTGAAGGACAGAAATAGCATACCAGACACATATATGTGCATAATTATCCACTGTGAGTCCAAAAATATAAGGGAAATATTTTAAAATAATTTTTTTTTTTGATGATCTGTGTGTGTTTGTAAGGTGCGCCATAGTGTGCAAACATGCTGTTATGAAAAAAAATAAAAAAGATTACAAAAAACAAATGTATTAATATGTCACAGTAATGCATTATAGGACTCTGCGTGGATTATCTACAATGATGGAATGGTACTGTTGCCAACAATGCAGGGCCTGGTATCATCCATAGGTACATAGGTCCATAGGTAGGCACTAGGCTATTGGACCTAGGGCCTACACAAGCCTAGCCAAAAAGGTACCCTGGCTTTCGCCACCCACGAAAATTATTTTCCATATTCCCTGTCAAGCAGAGCCACAGAAGGGATCCCCGGGGTGAATTTCCCACTTCCCAACCAATCATAAAGATTTTTCTTCAAGAGTGCTAATGAGGAGCTCTGTTTGACATAGATAGGTAGTCTGTTCCAGAGTATGGAAGTCTCTGGGACAAGAATCTATCCCTCCAGCATGTTCTGTTTATTGTGGTGACAAGGTTTAGGTCCCTAGAGCGTGTAGCTCGGAGGGATTGGGATTTCTTTAAGTGGAGCATGTCCAACAGCTCTGAGTTTGACATAGCTTTGTATGTTAGGCAAAGATCGCCTCTGAGTAAGCAATATGCGATGGAGTAAAGCTGCAGTTTTTTGAGACGGTCTGCGTAGGGCATCTGTTTGAGGCCAGTAATCCTCTTTGTGAGATATTTCTGCAGTCTTTTCAGTTGTTTTAGATGTCTTGTGAGGTACATACCAAAAGGGGCGTTGTACTCTGTAATGGGACTAATGAGTGATGAGTAGAGGGGAACAATGACCTCTTTTTTTCTGGATGAGAAACCTTTTGTGATGAGGTGTGCCATGTAGTAGGATTTACTGACCACTGTGATGATGTGATTATCAAAGGAGAGACTATTGTCCACCAGTGTTCCAAGGTCTCTTATCACACTTCCACTGTTAAGTAGACTACTGCATCTGTGGTTGTTCATGGGTTCAGAGTTTTTACCAAAGGGGATGACAATGCGATTTTTGGCATTGAGCTTGAGGCCAAGTTGTGTGCACAGATCCCTATGCAAATGAGGTGGAGTTACTGAATAGCACAAATGGGTGTCCGTGTCCACAGATCTATCCGTATAGGCACAGAACCATGTTGGTGCCCAGAGAAGAAGTAACTGAAATCAAGAGGGGGGGTGTCTAAGGACTTGTAAGCTCATTGGAGCTCAGTGGCACCTGTTTGCATGGTGTGCTGCTGTGCTCAGATGGGGGGGGGGGTGTACACTGGCTGTTAAGCTTTGTTTACCATAAGGGCATGTGTTTCAGTGCATCTGTACTAAGCGTGACCTTTCATGGGGGTGTGTGCAGTGACTGCTGAGCATTATTTTCCTTAGTGACATGCTGCAGTGCTGAGTGAGGAAGACTGTCCAAAAAAAAATTGGATGAGAAAGCCAGTGGTATATTAATTACCGATGACACCTGTTTCTCTTAAACTAGGGCCATTAACAGTCTGTAATTATGTACTTGGCAGGTGGAATTCATCACAGGTAGCCAATCACACAGGCTGTACCTACAGCAGAGCACTATAAAGGTTGCATACACCCTACAATCTGATGTCTCCCCCCATACTCTGCACCAGTGGAGTACAGACTTGGGATTTTTAACTGAAGGAATGCTAGGGGCTGTGGCAGGTCTGCTGCATCTGTATGTGCTAGATGCTGAGGTGCTGCTGCTGCTGTGGCTGACAATAGGCCTAGACTGAAAAGGAGAATAGTGTTTAGGCCCAGGGTAACCTTCCAGGAGCTACATGAGCTGGAGATTGTAGAGCACTACAGGGTGGACAGGGACATACTACAAGAAATCACTGAGCTCTGTCGCCCTCAACTCAGACCTAGAGCCAACAGAGGGGAACCCATCCCAGTGGAAACAAAGGTATGTGTAACTCTTAGAGTACTAGCTGCAGGTACAGTCCAAAGACCAACTGGGAACATGATCGGGATCTCACAGTTATCAGCATCCAGGGTACTTCACCATTTCCTGGATTCCATGCTACCACATGCCAGTGAGCACATTTATTTTCCCCACACCCTTGAGGTACCATGTAGCACACTACCCTTAGGTACCAGGTGCCATAGATTTCACTCATGTACCCATCAAGGCAACACCCGGTGAGGAGGGTAGAATCTACGTCAGCCACAAGGTGTATCAGTCCATCAACTGCCAGGTCATGTGCAATGTCCAGGACATTATCATGAATGTGTGTGCTGGCAACACTGGCAGTTATCACGACTCCCATATCTGTCCTGCATCACAGCTGTACCAGATGTCTTCTAGGGGGGATATCCTGTACATCCATTTACTGGGGGAGGCTGGCTACACACTGAAACCGTGGATGATGACACCCATCAAAAATGCACATACACCCATGGAAGAACACCATAATGAGGCACATGCACAAACTCGGAACATCATAGAGTGTGTGATTGGGCTGCTGAAGTCACGGTTCCGGTGCCTTGGTACATCTGGTGGAATCCTGCAATACTGTCCAGCCACATGTGTACAGATATTCACAGTATGTGCCAAGCTACACAATATGATGCTGCAGAAACAGCTGCAGCAGGTTCAGCAAAGGGAATAGATACACAACCCCCCCACCAGTGCCTAGCTCCCCACAACCACATCCACAGGGGGACTTGGAGGAGGAAACCCCTGAGGATGTCCCTGTAGGCAAACCTAGGCATGCGTCAGTATGCAACTGGCCTTGGCCAATAGACAATGCATACCACATGCACTGACAACCAAGGGCCCTAGGGACTGACACCTTACTCCAACCCACATACATGTAGTAAAAATGATGCCAGGCAACCCACACATCCCATACCTAACCATGTATTGGCTGTGTACTGCATGCATCAGACAGAGTCAGCCCTGAACTACATTTCTGTCAACTGCTGCAGTCGCAAGGTAAGTCACTCACCTACACATTACTTGTAAGGAGTACTATAATATGCTATCGTATGTATGGACCTGCTGCATGTATGCAAGGGAATATATTGGGCTATTTGGAGAGATGTAACATCTACATGGGACTGCAGATACCCAGTCCAATAGTATGTACTGCATAATATTCACTAGGCCTCATGGTTGGAATATTCACTACAGCAGTCAAGAGAGATGTTAAGCAGTGGGGTCACATGATATTTGCAATATTGTCTATGCCAACAGATCATGTGCTGTTCTTCCCCCACCCAAACCACACTAGTGTTCCCATACAACTGCTGTAACAGTAAGTCTGCAATGATATATCAGCAGATCAGACAGTTCCAGGGCTGTGACATAGAACCTGGCAACATGTTGCAGATCTCACATAAAGCAGAGGTGGCAATGTATGTCTGCATGCTGTTGACTGTGTGAGGAATGATACCTTTATGTCTAATAACAGCTGGTGTGGCTCACCGGGTTAGGGATGTTAGTATGGGTGATGGTGTTGCTGGTTTGAATCTTGCAGCATCCACGTCTTTTGCATGTGAGGTATTCATATGGTGGTATTCCCACAGACTGTCATACCCCTCAATCTGTTACTGCAAGACAGCTGGATAAAGTCGGAGTGAATGGGGCGACAAAAGGCCAAAACTACAGACAGATATTACACATGCTCTGATGAACCTAGAAGGTGACTAGTGCAACAGCAGGTTGCAAGAGAACAGAATAGCTGCAGGATATAAAGGCTATTACTTAAATGTGTCAGTAGTTAGTATAATTCAGTGACTGCATTATACAATGTTATACCAGAACACCACAAATGTATGAGGAACAGACTAGACATATGGGGTGAAATGCTAGACTTTCTACAAAAACATGTTCAGTGAGAGGTATGCAGACTGTCGCCCTGTGTGTGGTATTACATTATGTACCCCAGTCACATATTAAGTAAAGCACACAGCCAGGGAATGCCTTGGACAATTTCAGGGAAGTGCTGTACTGTGGAAACACATGCAGCAGCCAATGTCTGCAGCACAAAAAATACTGGACTGGAGTACAGGTAGCTGTGGCCTGGAGCCATCTTGCAAGTACTGACAGTCCCACTGGGCATGCTCCTACATTTACCTAACTTGAGCACAAGTCTGTTGCCTCTTCCTCACAAAGACCTGCTATGTGGAAATACATCTGTACATATAGACAGCTACATATACATATCTGTCTGTCCCTAACCCCCTCACACATGATTAGTGTATTTATCAGTATGTATCACATATACATATGATACTGATATATATATATATATATATATATATATATATATATATATATATATGTATATATATATATATTGCTATATAAATTACAATGATACATAGACTCTCCACATATATCTACCTAATATATTTACATAACATATACACATAACATTTAAAGAAACATTATTGTTATACACACACACACACACACACACACACACACACACACACACACACACACACAAGGTGACTGAGTGGCACTTTTATAATACGCAGGTATCACACTGTGTAATAGTTGATAGATATTGTCCTCATAGTGGCATCTGGTCTAGCCACAGTGTTTCTGTGTGTGTGTGTGTGTGTGTGTGTGTGTGTGTGTGTGTGTGTGTGTGTGTGTGTGTGTGTGTAAATATATCCCCTTGCAGCAGGATGGACATGTACATATGGGCTATCTCTGTGCAATATTTATGCATTTTATAGCCCTCTGACTAGCTGCTGGCCTCTATATTGCCCTTCTCTACAGGACCTGCTGATGTCATCCACCTTAAGGGCACTAGCAGACAGCTTAACATTAGATAAACTCCGTGGCTCATGTGATAAGGACTGTGCGTTATAATCGTAGATAGGTAGGGGTTCTAATATCATAGCAGCCAACTCTGTGTGTGTGTAAATATATCCCCTTGCAGCACTACAAACATGCCCATATGGGCTATCTCTGTGCAATGGTTATGCATTTTATAGCCCTGTGACTAGCTGCTGGCCTCTACATTGCCCTCCTCTACAAGGCCTGCTGATGTCATCCACCTTAAGAGCACTGGAAGACAATCGAATATCAGTTAAACTCCATGAGCAAGTGGTAAGTATTGCAAGCTATAGTGCATAATAGTAGATGGGTAGGGAGTCTAAACTCACAGAAGCCAACTCTGTGTGAGTGTGTGTGTATGAATATATCCCCTGGCAACATGCATTTCAAGGCCCTGTGACTATTTGCTGGCCTCTACATTGCCCTTCTCTATAAGGCCTGCTGATGTGATCCACCTTAAGAGTGCTGGCAGAAATTCTAACATTAGATAAACTCTGGCGCATGCAATAAGTACTGTGAGCTATAGTGTGTAATAGCCGATAAACAGGGGTTCTAATCTCACAGCTTCCAATTCTGTGTGTGTAACTATATCCCGTTGCAGAATTATGGACATGCCCATATGGGCTATCTCTGTGTAATGGCTGTGCATTTTATGGCCCTGTGACTAGCTGCTGTCCCTAAATTGCCCTCCTCTACGTACACAGGATATCTATAGATATGTCAAGTCCATCACCACACCTTCTAGATTTGTAAGTTCAAAAAAGCCAGATGACACATAGCAAGGGTAGCAGACCTTATCAAAAGTATGAATGCATGATTACTCTGACTGTACCCATTGTCCCTGATAGACTGTTCTATACATATGTACCTAGGGAGTCATGCACGTATACAGCTGTACCTTGCTGGCATCATATTTCTACTGTGCTGCCATGCCATCTTGTGCCACTGCATTGCCGCTATTTGTCCATAGTTTATCCCCTAAGACTCCTGGAACAGAAACATACACAGGTCCATGACATACCTGTCATTCTGTAACACTACCACCAGTCTAACATCATGCAACAAAGATACACAAAGTGTGATGTGTAGT
This sequence comes from Protopterus annectens, assembly GCF_019279795.1. Classification (NCBI taxonomy): domain Eukaryota; kingdom Metazoa; phylum Chordata; order Ceratodontiformes; family Protopteridae; genus Protopterus; species Protopterus annectens. The sequence goes on along the minus strand of NC_056730.1, from coordinate 458,161,993 downwards.
CATGGCACATGACAGCATACAGTACCCATTGTGGCCCACAACAAGTGCATGGCAAAACAATACTGCACTACATAAGTACATGTCAAGTAATGTAGACACCCCATGTATCAGACACATAGCAGCATTTCCCTGCATCAATGGCATGGATGGCAGAGGATGTGGCACATGTATCATCACATGCATATGGTGTAGTGTGGGGGTGCTGGAGGACTAGGCTATGCCAAACAGTTGACAGCATGTGTGTGAGTCATGAAGGGGTGCAGATTAGATGGGCCATGGAGAGGTGCCATATTTGTCTGTTTGTGAGTTGTATGTGACAGTGGTGTTTGATTGTGTGAGTGTACACAGTCAAGCTCAGACCTACACATGTGTATGTTGGACAGCTTTGGACCTTACATAGTAGAGTGGACAGTTCACCATCTCCAGCCATGAAAATGTAAACTGGCTGTGCCAAGAGTAGCACTGGCACCACCATGCCCAAGGTCAGATGTGGTGCTAGTACCTGACAGTGATTGCTGTCTGCTGGGGCTGAGTCCCCTACGGGACTGTCCAGGACCAAATGCCCATGGCCTGCCACATTATGGTGTGGACAGCACACTTCCCTCTGTAGTGCTGGAGGTACAGCCACTATGGAAGTGTGACTGTGCATGGTCACGTGGACACTCAGCAGATGGTGTTGCTGACCTGCGTCCATGTGTCCAATGCCCAAGTCCAACCAGATGTTCCATTGCAGACAATGTGCAGTCCAAGACAGACACTGTCTTGGCCCACCATCTGTCCACTGCATCAGTGAACCAATCCAGGATGTCCCTAATGCAGTGGAGGCAGTCATGGATGTCAGACTGTGCTGCGTCCATAACCCTAAGCATCCATCTGGTGTTGCATTCAGGAACATACCTGTGCCTCCATGATGGCCTGAAACATACAGCAAGTGACCCGTGATGTGACACCTGCAACAGGTGGTGGATGGACAGCAGTCCTGCTATGAGCACCAAAGTCAGTTTGCCTGTGTGGGGCCTCACCAGCTCTCTGGCTATGACCAGTGTGTACACTCACTGACGACATAGTTGCCACACTGTCCTGCTCAATGTCTCCACCCTCTGACTGTCCCATATTTGAGGCCTGTGGGGACTGGGTATGTGTGGGCATACTGACTGTGTGCAGTGACAATGGAGGCAGAAGAGGGATGTCAACCTCTGGGACAGATTCAACCCCCGGCAACCTCACCTGTACCTCACTATGGCCACCATCATCGAGTCTGATGGGACACTGACATCAGGTTGTGAGGGGGACAGATTCCCAACAACTCCCCCCCCAGTCACCTGTGAAAACCAAGACAAAAGCAGTACATTACTACCTGCACTTTTATGTATGGTAATCCACACAGACTCATACAAATGAGGATCCACAACCGCCTTTCCAGTCTCACATCTTCTCATCTCCACTCCCATGCACAACAGACAACCTCACAACAACATACACAGACAAGTCAAGCCCTTTATAACATGCATGTCAGCCACATCCAGTTAAAGTTGCCAGTACAATCTGCCTATAAGGTATGCAATATGACACTATATGTGATAGAACTACACATAAAACCCAGTATACCTATCTTGAGAATGATATGCCACATGTGATAGTGTCACTGCTTTAGGTATGTACCATCTCCCTTACGTGTTTGAACATGCATCTTGGAGTAATTGCCTCATGTATACCAGGCTGCGTAGCTGCTCATAACTATAAGTACAAACGTGTTGATGGTCGTTCAAATACACACCTGTGATTACCCAGTCTATGAACCATAGTTAACTGTTCTAGAATGGAACATACAAATATACTACTCTGGCTAAACACAACATTTGTACATAGGTTCATAGGTTCATAGATTAGTACTAAGCTAACTGCCCTTTTGGGCCATTTGAAACCTAGCCAGTTACCCCATGTGAGAATCAAACCCTGCACCTTGTGTCTTTAAGGTAAGCACCTTAACCATTATGTCATCCTCCCACCCCATAGGGCAATATGTCAACCCTTAACCTTCATAGGGTATATATGATCCATAAAAATCAGTATCACACTTACCAGGTGAGGGAGCGGTATTGTCAGAACCACCAAATGTTGCAGCACTGCAAAGTAATATGTGCATATATGCACATGTACAGTAGTCACTGTGATACTGGCTCTGTTGCTAACATTCTGAGTATGTGTGCACAACTGAGCATACACCTTAACACCCCACCAATGCAGATAGACCTGACACCCATGTACAGGTATGTACAACCTGCCACAATAACTGATACAATATTACACTGGTGAACATATTATGCTTACCTGGGTGCTCCTCTGCTGTGGACACTGTGGCACCCACCTCCATGATGTATGGTGTGTGATGGATGCCTGGGAGCTGTTGTGTATTCCTAGGTTCACCAGGAATTCCTCTGTGGCTGGGAGTGGTTGTTCTGTTGCAGGCTCTCCACCAGTGGTGGCACAATCCCTGGCAACATCAGCTGCCCTTCGTCATGCAGCATTCAGCATGTCTGTCGCCCGGTGACAGACCTGCTCATATGTCCTGTCCTGCTGGCCAATTTGAGTGACATCCCGTACAAGGTTTGCCCACAATGCTGCCTGCTGTTCCTGATTATGCCTCCCTCTGGACAACAAGATCTGATGGTGCTGTCTCAGTCCATCCACTATTACGTCATTCTGCATATCTGAGAAGGGGGTGTGTCTTCTCTGGTACATGGTTCCTGAAAGACAACAAAAGGGGAACACATTACAGGACCAGATACATGGACGTCCACTATGTAGAGATCCAACACACCCATAATGGCCTGCACTATCCACTGCTCCCTCACACATCATACCCCACAGTCTGGCAACACATTACATGCGTGGATACCACCAAGATAGTAGCAATACGGGGGTATGTCCCTGTGTGCCATGATAGATTCTGCTGTATGTTTCTACATCCAGCACTGCAGTCTACTGTGGTGTGTCTCCTATGGGCAAACTCCCACTAAAATGTCATATGGTCACAGTCAGACAATTAACAGTGTGCTATTACAACTGTATGGAGACAGTCCAGCAATACCTACCAGTGTGCCACAATGACAGAAAACAATGCAAACCTGCTGTAGTATATGTTCCCTGTAGGCATCATACTTCTCAACTATACAGATGTTTGCAGAATGTGAAGATTTTTGCCTCATAGTTTTGGTAATTTTCACACAACATTGTGGATTTCTGACAAAAGGTTGGCCAAGCATTGATGGTTGATGTCAGAAAATAAAGACAGACATCTGAGTTTAAGACATCATACCCTTCAGAATACAGTTATGCTACTGTAATATTTGTTATTCTATTCACTTTCTTACTTTGTACATGCAATAGTTGCAGTGTCCTAATTTTGGGTCTTTGTCCCTCCATTACCTATGGTTTTGTTCAGATATATTGCTGTAACAGGTTGACAGCTATGCTAGGCATAGCTCTCAACCAGACAGGGAACAATGTAAATAGGACCATGGACTTAGCCAGAGTACATCAGGGACAATCAGGGACACTTTTAAAATGTTAGAACTATTTATGTAAGAAATTGACAGAATGAGAGAAGGTCTAATGTTACAGGAGTTTACACCCTTACATATTGTCATTATGTTTTACATGCAATTCACTAGCTTCCCTACAACAGCGAACCATTGTAGGAGGGAATAAGGGGGACAGAGCTAAGATGTGAGTGGAAATCAGGACATTTGAGAGGCATTCCTGTAGGTGTAGGACAGCTGAGTATCAATGACATGTCATTACCATAGATCTAAGACAGGTTTAATGCTGTAATCCCTATTCCCCATACCTCCATCCTCCATCTGCATCCTGTTATATGGAGAAATCAATTACATACCTGGTTGAGTGCAGTACTCCTTTGTTGAACTTTGCTTCCAGTAATCTTTTGAAAATATGCCCTCTGTGTGAGGTAAGTCTCATACAGACTTGTTCCCCATAACCAGCTGCTTGCCTTTTTAAGGTACTGCTCATTAGCAGGTAATTGCATCTCCACCAATCTGTGGCTCTGATATGGTAATTACAGACAAAACAGCTGAATTGCACTATTAGCCAATGACATGCCACAATAGTGCAATATATAAGGCCTTCATGTAGACCTGGGCCCCTTTCTTAACTGTTAAGATGGACATTGCTGAGGTGTGGAGACTACAGCATCACACAGGGTAAGTACCATAACTGTCAGTTGTAGAGATTCATGCAGTATGTCCACAGTTTTGCCTCATATGTGTGGTCAGTGTCCCATGACATTCTGGTCATCTGGCAATTCGCTGGCAAACATTTTGCGTTGAGGTCAGTAATGGAAGGCACACATTTGAGTGTCAGACTTCATACCCTCTGAGTATGCATGCTAATGCAGTAGATGTTATTGTATCAACATATTGTCAATGTAGGGGCAAACTGTAAAACATGTCCCAATCTCTGGACCTTTGTCCCCCCATTAAGTATGACTGTGTCTGGATTCCTTGTGCTAGGGTGTTGGGAGGTATGGTAGGTGTGTAGTAGCTACCTTTACATACAGGTGTGTACTACAGGCTGCATCTCCTGCTGCAGCCTAGAACACATAGGAGGGAGTGCGAACACTTTGGAGGACAGCAAGCTGTACATGTAACTGTGGCAGCTGTGACAGCCCTGTCATTACAGCAGAGCCAGGGTAAGGGTACCCTTTACAGCCCAATTGAGTCATGTGATTAAGGTGCATCTGTTATGCAACAGTGCCAATAACAGAGTAGTAGTTGACATATAGTTATGCTGTATGGATATCTGCAGTGTGTCCCCACCTGCAGGCCTTTGACTAGCAAAACTGCATAGTAGTTCATTAATTAGCAGTAACCTATGCAGGTAAAGATTGCATGACTCAGTCATTAATTGCTGTCTTCACAATAATGTAATTGCACTGCAACACAAGACTGGATTTGAACCCAGGACTGTGTGTGGCAAAATGTACTGTATGCAAGGCATTTAACAGACTGAGCTACTGAGTCACTGCTGCAGTAGGTGTATTTGTAGGGTATACGTGCAGACATACAGGCTGTGACACACATTGTCTGATCCATCAGTATGTGAAAGGCTTTCTATGGATGTATTTCTGCATCGGGGTCCGAGTTGAATATGTTCTTTGTCATTGCTGCCTTAGCAGGTGTCTTTCTACATGTTGCTGATACAAAGGCACAGTTATCTGCTTTCACAGGCCTCACTTAAATCCATTTTATGCCTTTGGCTGTCTAATTGTGTATTATTGCACCAGAGTCCAAGGAACACTCCCATTCTTCCTATTAAGTTTTAATTCCAGTTTGCAAGGTGTGACATGGTGCACAGCTCTGCTGAGACATGAATAATAACTGTAAGTGGCAATCATTATGTTTTGATGCAAACACCTGTTTGAATTAAGATCTGTTTGACATGGTGGGTTAATGCAGTGTGCTGCAAGTGTGGTGGGCATGGGTTCAAAACATGGCAGAGGTGTTTATTTTGTACATGTGACTTACAATGTTAAAAATACATATACTCATTAGAGCTGTATTTAACTGAGCTAAGTGAAGTTGCGTGATGTGGTGCGCCGTGCTTCTCCTTGCTAATAAAATATAAAGAAAAGAAAAAAAAGGAGATAGGAAAGTGGGGAAATGGGGGCAAGTAGGGGGAAAACATAGTGAAAGGCAGGTAGGGATGTGCAGGAATGGTGTATGAAAGATCCATAGCTATCCATTTCTTGTACAGCAACAGCTGTGCACTTTGACAGATTTTTAGATGAATTTGGACTCACAGACCCCAGAGAGAGGGGTGAAGACAATATAACTGAGTTGTCAAGCCAATTGGACCAAATTACCTGTGCCCCATGGACACGTGCAAAATGGAGAGCTATGTATGGGGCAATATTTTTTTGGGACAGGTGCTCATTTTTTTTTTATTAAGGTGAGAGTGGAATGTTGGGGAAGGGACGTAGGTACTTAGGTACATGTGGGAAGGTACTTTGGGTAGAAGATGATGCATTCACAGACAGACAAGACAGTAGACAGGGGCAGTGTGTGACACATGAGGTGGATGAACACCTTGGATGGGGAGGGTGTTGTGGAATCCAAGTCACATGTGCCTCCAGATGACAGCAGCATGACTCATGTCCCCATTCATGGGACTGTCGACACTGTTGATTCACTGCCCCAAGTGTGGCTGTGCTGGAGGTTGGGTGCCAGGGCGAGTCTGCCCCACCTGGTTGGCCAGCATGCCTTCAATCCAGTGCAGGCAATGTTCATAGCTCCAATGAAAAATCCTGCACACCATGACCAGCAGCTGATCCTGGGTGACAATGCCCCCACTTGCCACCACTACCAGGAGAGGCCAGGCCCCATCCCCTGAGGCAATTACACACAACGCCGCAGGTGGTGCAGGGGTAGTGGAGGGGGGCACCACTGGCCTGGGTCCCAGATATGCTAAGACCCAGTGCTACAGTAGGTTGAGGCAAGGTAGGTAGATCACAAAGAACTGGCCTACCCTGATGTGCTGTAGTAATGGAGGTATAGTAATAAGTATAGGCTAGCTGTGAACAAATCATTGTTAGTAATAACAGCATGGCAGACATTGTAAATAACTCAATGACATATCAATGCATAATATATGAAGCACAACATTAAATAACAGAACAGCCAGTATGTTAACAGCATGCCAGTAACAGTTGCAGCATAACGCCAACAAAATAGGCAATTTAACAAGATATGTTAATATGCAACCATTATAAAACAAAACAATAATAAAACACTTGCCCCAAAATATAGTTACTGTAACAACATATTTTAATAGCAAACCATAACCAATGAATAACAATAAGAAATAAATGAAGATTAGGGGTGGAGATAGAGAGAAAAACAGTCCATTAGTAACATTTCCAGTTATTTCTCTGACAACAGTACTACTATATACTCTATGGGTCTGTATTTTGTCTATGTGTACAGTGACTACAAGTCTCTTATAACTGATGTAGCACGTACATACCTCTCAAGCTATTTGCATGGAACACTATGGGCCAAGCAGTAACAACTGCTGGTACACAACTACACAAAACACTTGCACATCAGGTGGACCTATATAACTACCAAGGTGTTCTGTGTGCTGATTTTTTGATACTTTGCAATTTAGGTAATCATTTCCATGGTAATCCTGTGACAGACAGATTATGCACTATTAATTACGTAACGTGACCGCGTGACACTTGACAGACATGTATGTGTACAGTACAGACACTAAACAGCTGCCATGCCTTGGTTTACAGGCATGGAAATAGAACCCAATAGCAGTGACTGCAGGGGACATCTGCATAGGATGTATTAACTGACTGCAGCAACTTTTAACAGACACTCCAGGCATACAGCCATACTGAGATTACACATTTTATTTCTGACTGGACATTGCTGATGAACACATTCTTGCTAATGATTTTAACAGTCTGTGACATCTAAATGCAGAATTATCTCATCATAATATGGGCTACCTCACCCATTTACCTGTAGTTCCTGTGGAGAGAGAAACTGTGAGCATTACGTGACTGCTACTGTAAAATGTACTGCTACATACCACTGGATTCGAACCCTGGACTGTGTACAAACAAAGGGCACAAACACTGGCAGCCATTACCATGTTTATGCAGTGCTTAGCAGGTCTCATCATAGTTGAGCAGAGCTTAGCAGTACACAGTGGGCCCATTTTGTATTAAAAAAATACATAATATGTATATCAAAATCAAATACATATTTTCCATTCCATGTAGTCAAACCCTGGACCTACTGCACATGAAGCTGTAACTCAACTCAGTTAGCTATGAGGATATTAAGAAATTCAGTATACCTTCACATATACCACTGAGCTACCTATAAGCAGTGCTGAGCAGCTCACCATGCCACGCAGCACAAGCACGTTTAGACACACTTAAATACACCTATAAATAAATAATTACAGACGGTTTCTATTTTTAGATGTCTGGCAGGTGCCTGCTATCTTATATGTGAGTTCAGCTTGGCATTGCTGCACTCTCCACTTTACTGCTCAAACATGTTTTTTTAAAAAAAAACAATAAAAGAATGAGAAAAAAAATAAAACTAAACAAAGGACATTGTAGAGAGTGTCATACTCCTCTGCAGCCACGGTTAGCACTACACCTCTCCCTACACTGATTCAATAACTGCGTTCTGAGGCTCACCCTTGTCAGCGTCCCAACATTAATAAGCATGGTGCGCTGCCAAGGGGGAACTGGGACCACGAACATGGATACAATATGTGTAGGCTCTACACGGTGCCTACATGGATTTTATTAAATCCTGGGGTTGGAGAAATTAAAGAGGGACAGCCCAGTATCTACACATTTTTAACAAAAGCTTGCATTGGATCAGAAACTGTTGAAATTCTTTATTATATCAAGAATCAGGGATTCAGAACTGTATTACAGCATTTGGGTTTGCTTTTACAGAAATAGAAATGTCACATGGTTTAGGTTTTTTTATGCCTTAAAGTACCAATAATAAATTAATGATAAGTATTTGGTGTGTAATTGTGTTGTCATTGGTTTTATTTCCTTTAGAAACTTGTGAAGTGTTATTTCTTTTAGCTCATTTTTATATTTGTTTTAATAAAAGTTATGTTTTAACCAGTTCAAAGTGACTGAAGTGTGTTTTAAGTACACAGTTTCATTTATTGGTCACTTGAAACAGAGGGATTGTGTGTGGATTATGTCATGAAATATATTATGTCATGAATATCTAAAACTCAAAATATCGAACCTCAAAAAAAAACACTGAACGCACAAAACACTAAAAACACATAATATTAGATCACAAAATATCTAATAATTCTAGCTATCCAAAAATATACAATATCACACAACCCAGCCACAAACAGAAATCAATGTAACTTGTATGGTTAGGGTTTATTTAGGTTAGGATTAGTACACGTGAGTAAAATGGGCAGGAGAGCTTTGCCTATATAGACCTTCATACACACACACACACACACACACACACACACACACACACACACACATATATATATATATATATATATATATATATATATATATATATATGGGTACATGTCAGTACATCGACAAGTTAGAAGATCGACATCCACTTCACCGACACATGAAATAATATCACAATCACGGACATTTAAGTTTAAATTTATCATGCCTACCACACATGCATAACACTGCCACACTTACTAAAACATGGTAGGCATGATATATATATATATATATATATATATATATATATATATATATATATATATATATTTTTTTTTTTACACACATATTTTTTACAATAGGCCTAATCAACTATATATGTATATTTATATATATATATATATATATATATATATATATATATATATATATATATATATGTGTGTGTGTGTGTGTGTGTGTATGGATCAACTGCATAAGATCGATCTTTCAGAATGTCAGCTTTCAAGATATCATGACAATATTGTCAATGTTCTTCTTCTTCTTCTTCTTCTTTTGGCTTTTCCCGGTTAGGGATCGCCACAGCGAATCACCTGTTCGCTCATGATTGGCAGTAGAGTTTTACAGTGTCAAGTTGCCAGCCCAGAGCCCAACCATCCACCGAAGGCACACACATGCACGCACTCATGCCTAGGGCCAATTTAGAGTATCCAGTCCACCTACAGCATGTCTTTGGGATGTGGGGGGAAACTGGAGCACCCAGAGGAAACCCATGTTACCACAGGGAGGACATGCAGACTCGGTTAATGTTCTAAAACATCAGAAATCAAACAATAAACACTTGCTTTTTGTAGGTACCAAGCCCTCCTCAACTCCTGCTAATGATATATAACAACTCCAAGACTGCACTAAAATGGGGAAAGGGCAAATTCTCCAATCACTACTGTAGTGCAATGTCAGTAAAAACAGTCTTCCTGCAGTTTCAAACTGTCAATGATTTCATCTAGATCTTACATATATATATAAGACCTGTGCATAAAAGGGATGTAGTATTACATAGTCTACGCACTTTGAGAAAGAGAAATGTACAAAGTGGTTAGGGTGGTAAAGTTAATGGATATGAACTTGTGAACTGGGAATACTTGTGCATGTCCTGATATCCTGGTTGACCGAGGCAGAGCTGCAAGGCAACAGATGTGCGTACTCCAGTATTTATTCATTAGACACAAAGCAAGAATTACAAGCACAATTGCAAACAATGCTAAACTTGAATGGTGGGGGATTCTGTTTTATCAGATAATGGAAAGTATGCAGCAAGAAATCAGTATCATTGTTTAGATCCAGCAGTCAGGTAGTCGGGCCTTGACATTTATGGAACCAGATAGCACAATGCATTATGGCATGGAAGCATGGTAAAAGGTAAACAAAAAGTTGATGAAAAAAGGGAAAAGAAATGAAAGAAGGAATAAGGAGAGGAAGGTAAATTAAACATTGATCAATTATTTCTACAGTGGTTATAGAAACATTTTTTTCCATTGAAGAGGATGATACCATGGGTGATTATGTTGATACAGGCAGGGGAATGGACATGAAAAAAGAAAAATGGGTCAAGGATAGCCATATTCATGGAACAGGAGCTAAAGAAAGAGCAAATATTTTGGGTGGGGGCAGGTTGGAGTATACAGGATCACTGAGTCTGGGAACATATGGAATGGTGAAAAAAGGTAAAAAAAGACAACATATTTGGGGGGCAAGTTTACAGACATCAATGGAAACAATTTTGGGTTAGACTAAATCCTTTTTATGTCAGTTAATAGGAGGCATCTTATCACAAAAGGAGGAGATGCAACCTGGAGGTAGGAGTAGCCATATTTCATTGGTAGATGGAAGGTAGTTAATGACAGGATGTATGTCTGGGGCTACTGCATTCAGTCAGCAACTAGACTTTCTTCTAACAGAAAAGGTAAAATAGCAGATAGCTAGTGGAGAGTGTGTGAATGTGTTCTGTTTATTGAACAGAGATGAAGAGGACTGAGAGAAGGACAAATGGAAAGGTTTTATCTATGCAGTATAGAGAAAAAGGACAGTAATGGTTAGAAAGACATGTGGAAATTTGAGTCATTGGGTTCTTATACAGAAGATTTTATGTGAGAGGAGTCCTAAGATGGTATAGGCATTTGGATGCATTTCAATAGGGTCATGACCATGTGTTCTGGACAAAAGGGTTTGAAATGGTTACTGCATGATGTGGAATAGAAAATAATGAGTGAGGCATATCCAGAAAGGCCATGGTTAGGGATGGACCTTGGACTGGCTAGAGCAGATAGAAATAGGTGGAGGGGAAATGGCAATGGACTATGGATTTTCCGTATCAGATAGTTTAGCTATCCCACTATAAAGAGTTTAGGGGGTTATATTAATGGGACCTGGAAGACTAACCATGGAGAGGTGAAGGGGTGCTTGGAGATGTTTTCCATACAGTTTTGATCAGTGCCCAAATGCCTTCACAAGCAAATTTGTCACCAGTGCTTGGTATGCAGGAAGCTGAATCACCCAGGAGAGACATGAAAAACAGGGATCCCCAAGTGCAGTGGGGTAACCCCACTTTGATGCCAATAAGAGGAGATGTTTTAAGAGAGTAGCTACAAGGCTGGTTTGCCAAGTATGTCTCTAATGGACACAGGCATCCTGTAAATGGCTCATTTCAAAAGCCTCTGCCTTGCAAATGTTTCATCTCCCAAGCTCCTGCTTACACTTATCAAGGGTATGAGATCTCATCAGAGATTTGGGATCCATGGCTAGGCTTAAAAAGGCCCTTGTGATCATTAGCCAAATAAACACCTATGATCCTATAAGTGGACAGATGTGTACATATATATATATATATATATATATATATATATATATATATATATATATATATATATATATATATATATGTATATATATATATCTATGGGTCTCCATCTGTTTGTCGAAAGAACACTTCATCAACAAACAGAAGGACAAGTCCACTTCTGCAAAAGTACACTACATCGAAAGTGCACTTTCGCGAAAGCTGATTCTCCAAATCACGTTACAGTGGGAATAAGGGAATATATCCTTTTCCCCACTGTAGTGCAATCTCAAAGTTAGTGTATTTAAGTAGGGGGTCTGGAGGGGCGCAGGCTTGCCCCCCTGCATAAATGTGATTTAATGTTTAGTGTTTTGTTTTTTATTTTATTTTTTTTAATTTTTTTTCTGTTTGTTTTTTTTTTCCGTTATTTTGTGTTTCACGAAAGTGCATTTTCAATGAAGTGCACTTTCACGAAAGTGAGTTTGAGGATTTATGTTTCGATGAAATGTAATTTCGATGGATCAACATAGATCCATATATATATATATATATATATATATATATATATATATATATATATATATATATATATATATATATATATATATATATATATACATATATATATATATATATATATATATATATATCGAGTGCATCTACTGTCAGAAAGGATATAACTTTTCCATTCGGACCTGGAGGTTGGGTTATATATGTTAGGCCTTGGCTTCAGATAAGTGGGAGATGTGCTTGGTGGAAGGGGGGGGGGTGCTTGACTGTCTCCTCTTTTTGTGACAGAATGCAGAAAAGGTAAGGGAGACCAAAGATAAATGGTAGTGGTTATAGGACTTACCAGATGAGCTACCAATGAGGGGATGGCTTCAAAGTTTCGGGACTGGCCAGTCCAACACCTCCAGATGGCAGACTGCACCGTGGCCCAAGGACGAAAATTATTGAACTGTTTAAATTTAAATTGATGTAGGAATTACGGTAATGGTGTAAGGTTGGATACTATCATATTGGCTATAAGACAGTAATGAAGTAAAAAAAAATAAGAAGGTAGAGAGCTGCTGTCATATGGCTATTGTCATGACAATAAGGTGGGCTACTGAAAAATGGTTGGTAAGAACTGCATGGATTAACCAAAGAAATGCCGCTCATCCCTGGTTTAAATTAGCCTTTTTTGCTATATAACTTCAGCTTTGACTTTTTGTCATCCTGTCACTGGTAGAGTTTTGTGCCAGAATGAATTCTAACTGTGAGATGAAAGGTATCATTAAATTGTCACTTGTGTATTTTTAACAGCCTCTTATGCGGGTGAGGTTTGTAGATGTCTGAAAGATTGAACATCTTAGCATTGATTTGATATTATTAGGAATGCAAATGTTAATGTTGTTGCTAAGCACATAACTGAATATGATGACAACCATAAATTTCTATTCAGGATTATTGAACTGCATACTAGTAATAGGTGTGTTGGTGATATGGTGCTGCATGCTGGAGAACCAAAGAACTATTGGATTATTGTGCTTAGAGCACCCAAGGCACTAGCCAGGTTTGAACTCAGCAGTTACTCTTAAGCAAATATTAAAGGCTAAACACATTTCTGTTGCACACTGACATATTCTGCATGTAGAGTTTATAAGAAGCTTTTCATTTTTTGTTTGTTTGTTTGTTTGCTTCTTTTGTTTTTGCTGTATGCCATTTGTATGTGCTATATGACTGTCATATGACCAGCCAATGGTTTAAAAGCTTTGCTGATTGGTTGTACCTTTTTTATACATATTGGCGGAAGCAGTGTTCAGAGAAGACTCTGAGGTTAACAGACAATAGCCTGATTACTCGGAGGTTAACTGGAGAGAAAGCACAATAATTCAAATAAACACTCAGGGATCAAACACCTCAAGAAGAAGAGGAAATAAGTGGAGATGAATAAAAATGACAGCACCTCAAAATAGCATGTGTGAGGACTATAAAATAAATAAGAGGCTGAGTCGCATACTGAAGTAAGATACATAAGGAAAGCTGGCAGTGGAATGTAGAAGTCCAGCAGGTCATCAAAAGAAAGAAGAGATAAAGGAAAAAGTGGGAGACGGAAAGAAAAAAGATGAACCAGGCTAAGGAAGATACTAGTTGGTTAACAAACAGGCTAAAAGAGCAGTTGCAATAACAAAGATCAAGGCATCAGAGACCCTTTACCAGCTTCTAGAAAGTGACTCAGCAGATGGCATAACAGGTCACAAGGCAAATAAAAAAAGATGAAGATAACATCAGACACCCTTCATAAGGGATGCAAGAAACAACATGCTTACCAGTCCACAGGATATCAAAGGCAGATGGAAGGAGTACTGTCAGCAGCTTCTAACTGAAGGAAATCCCACAGAAGCTGTACTGTCACAGATACAGCTTACAATGAAAAAGAAGAGGAACCCATCCTCGAGGACATAAAAACAGCACTAAGGAAATGCATTCAGTAAACACAGCAGGCTCAGTTGAGGTCACAACAGATATGATCAAGATCTTGGATGAGTTAGGAGCAACAAGGCTCCTGAGAGTACTCATAGCAGTATGGAGAGAAAGGTGCATCCCCAATGACTGGAAAATAAGCATTCTAGTGCCAGTATATAAGAACAAAGAGAAGATTCACAACAATGCAGTATAGAGATATCAAACTCCTGTCACATTGCATGAAAGTTCTGGAGAAGGTGATTTATAAATGAATACACAGACTAGTAGAAAGTAAGATGGGAGATGAGCAGTCTGAGTTCTTCTTAGGATGTAACACAACAGACCCAGTGCTTGCAGTGAGATAGATAGTTGATAAGAAGCTACAGATGAGGAAGAGTCCAACTGGGCATTCCTAGACTTGGAGAAATCAAGAACAAGGAATACAAATGTAAGAAGTAGTTAACTTAATAATAAACTAATGCACATTTTACATATACACAATTTATACATTATTTGCCTGGCAGTAAATACTTAGTGGTGAAGACATAGGTGGTGGCACTAGGATGGAGATGCCTTAACCATTGTCATGAAATTAGGTGCAGGCTGCCTCACCTGAAAGGTGTTTCTTTAATTTTGTCTTGAAGAGCTGCATGTTTTTTTTTTCAGAAACTAGATAATTTCATATAGAAAGGCTTATTTTATTGAAGGCCCTTTCTCTGGTGGTAGTTTAAAAATGTGATCTGACAAGGGAAATTACATCTTCATTGTTCTCCCGAAGGGTGCAAATTTGCTGTCTTATTTGTAGTTCAGATTTTAGGGATGGACACTGGTCTTGTATTATGATTTTGAAAATAAGGGAGCTAAGAATTAGTGTCTCTGCTATATATGGGTAGCCAATTAAAGCCTTTATGTAAGTCACAATGATGGCTGTGCAAGTATGCAAGTAAAACAAATCTGCATATCTTGTTAACAGCTGTCTACAGTTTGTGTTCATTGGATTAACTGCTTAGCTTAAGTCAGGAGGAAAGGAAGGAAAGAACATTTTGACGTTTGTTTTTTTAAACCTCAGGAGAAGGCTCAGACTAGGTGATGAATATGTCATTAGCGTAGGATGTTATGTTCTTCAATGTAATAAAAGCAAGACTACATGTTCATGAAAAAGGTTGTAGGAACTGTATATAATCTGATCCTTATGGAATCTATCTCACCAGTCTGTAAAGGATGGAGAGCTCCCTGTTCATCTATACTCTTGCTGAGCGATTGCCAAAATAACTAGTTATCTATTTGCTACGGAAGGCTTTTTTAACCATGGACCTTAGCTTTACTTAGTAGGACAGGGTAGGGTCAACAAATATAGCTCCAGTGGGAACTCCTGTAAAAGCAGTATTAAACTGGGATAAGACAATTTATAAGCATACCATGTTCATGCCTGAAGCTATGCACAGAAGTAAAGGTGGAGAATGTGAGCACTGAGGTTTGCAGTATATTTGTTTGCATCAGCCTTCCATGGAAGTGTGCTCAAGATGGAAAGAAGAATGATGGGGAATAATGGGTAACATCATATAATAACAGAAGATTTCTAGAGATTTCAAATAGACCCCATGTATAGTGACAGTTTTTATAAGGTAAAGGGATGGCAATAAACCTTTTGCAGGGCTTTAGAAATTTTGTGGAAAGTCCATCTCTGCCTGTATGACTATAAGAAAGGATATATTTAAGGTAATGCGCACTTTGTACCATAGGTATTCTTTCTGCTATAATATACTCTTATCAGACCTTAACTGCCTTACTGGCTTCATCTTTTGGCCATATCAGTAAGTGTGTTTGCATGGGTGACAAAGCTATGGAGCCTCAGTTTATATGGGACATGTCTATGCTGTTAAATAAGGCAGGTGTGACTCCTCTGAGGATTCTGCCAGGTGTCCTACCTAATTCTTGACATAGAATGCTGTATGGCTATACCAGGAATATTAACAATATCTGCAATTAGGTTAGGCAGCATGCAGATCTACAAAGACAGTATGCATCCTCTGTTTCCATGTGCTGTTGCATGTACTGTATAGTCCCATTTACTACCTCAATAACAGCTGTGTGCCACCTCTGCCATTATCAGCCCCGTCATGCTTGGCCAGTGTCCACTGCATCATATGTGTTACTACTATAGGCTTTATGTGTCTTGTTGATTCAGCTATGGCTTTACTTTTGCTACTGTGTACTTCCATAGCTCTGCTATTGGGCATTCATATTTATTTGATTGGTTAGTTAGTAGAGCATTTTTTTTCTCCATTTGGCTCCACTGTCTGACAACTGGCAGTCTCCAATCAGTCTATTACTGCATTCATTCCTTTATCACAAGAGGTGAGGCCTATTTGGAAGGGCCTGTAATTTAGGCAGGACTCCCTGTTGAAATGTCGGCACTTGAAATGCTGAATGCTGAAAAGCTCAAAACAAAAGACCAAAAACAAGGAGAAAAGTGAATAACGAAAATCACTTTTCTCTTTAAAACTTCTTGCAGGGAGGGCAAACCCCCCTGCATTCTCTCCAATGTAGGGGAGCAAGCCTCCCACCCCTCAAACGTATATATACAAACTCTAAAATCAGCATGCCTTTGTGGAAAAAGGGACTAGTCTAAGAAATGGCATCTCTAACTTAGTATATGTCAGTCCGTTCTTTTAGCTATTTAGTCTGTACATTTTGGGACTCACTCTAGCAGATCCTGACATTTCAAATGGTTACCTTTAGACAGTCATCAGGAGTGGTTTTGGAATTTTTCCTTTAGCCCTATTTCCACTATTGCCAACACAGCAACAACACATGGGTGGAGCATGCACTGGGTGTCAGTGCTGGGCCTCCCCTCACTTCTGCAAGGGGTTAATATTGGCAGGATGTCCCTACCCTGCCCCCACATGAGGTGCTGCAAGGTTGTTCCCCCATTCTTCACCAGGAAACTTGACCCACATGCACATATCCATGAGTATATACACTTCCTCCTCTCCTACATTGAGCAGGCCCATCCTCTTTAGCTCTGCCTAGGTTATAGTCAAAGTTTTATTTAAGTCACTTGAATAGGTAACAACAGCAAATTTTCACTCTTACAGACATTTTTGTAGCATGTATTTATATGGCATATTCTATTTCACATTACAGTGCATTTTAGATATGCTCTGCAAATGAATGATTGGCGTATTGTTAATTAATTAATTAATTTTTGTGACACCAGCTTTATTCTGGTCAGAATCACAGGAGAGCTAGCTCATATCCAAGCACTATGTGGGCACAAGTCAAGAACTAACCCTGGACAGAAATGCATACCTCTCAACTGTCCAGATTTTTGCAGATTGTCCAGATTTTTGCCTCATATTTTTTGTCTGTTCCTCATAAAATTTGTGACTTTGTGGCAAATCACTGAGGATCGATGCCATTAAATGATGAAAGACGTTTGAGTTTCAGACTTCATATCATTCAAGAAATGCATGCTAACATAAAACCTGTTATTCTAGCAACTTTCTAAGTTTTTAAGAATAATATTTAAAAATCTACCCCTATTTTTGGGCCTTTGCCCGCTCCCATTGTTTTTGGCATTGTCCAGATTTCTTGTGCTAAGAAGTTGAAAGATATGGGCATGATGCCAATACATCACAGTAGTACATCATTTAAATTTTATGAATTAGGCAGGGAGCATGTATATAATGCATGATCAAGCTATGTGAAATAAAACAAAAAATTAATAATTCAACTTGTACGTCAAATATGTCATTAGCATATGGTAACCGAACAGACATTAGCTCAGTGGTGTTTAACAGTGATAATACAAACCTGAAAAAGTACATGCTTTGAATGGTATCTGAAAGACTTAAAAGTTAAGACTGCATGAAAAATGTTTTAAACAACAGTTCAATGTCAAACAGAATTTGGGGCCAAGAAATTGCTTTTAATCACATAATGTGTTTAAAAATCAAGAATTTATTACAGTAATATAGTATGACAAATAAGACATGCTCTGATGTTTATTTCATGTAGTTTATGGAAACAGCTGACAAAGCTTTCTCCAGTACCAGGGGAGCTGACATTTGCAAACAGTGCAGCAGTATAAACAGTTCCAGTGCACACAATATACAGGTATATCAGTACGAAATCAAAAATAAAGCAAGGGCTGTGAAAATGCCAAGTATACTCTGTATAGATGGCATTTAGGGTAAATAAAACATCATAAAGTAATTTGTATATGCATAACTGTAATACTTAAAATGCCCCATTGTATTAAGCTCTCTTGTAATATTATGTTAGACTGAGTTTAATATGTTACACATTATTGGCTAAGGAACTGTATGTTTAATAACAAATACAGATTTTACTGTCTGTTGAATAAAGCTTTACTAATATATATATATATATATATATATATATATATATATATATATATATATATATATCAGTGGCAAAGGTATATCATTTATGATGTGCTAAAAAAAAGTATTTCCATGAAGAAAAAGTGTTTTGATAACAAAGACACCAGGGCAGAGCCAAACAAAATTAACTCACAAATACAACATGGTTTTATATGGAGAGCAGATCTTGCTTTTTAGTTTTATTTTAGTTAACTCTATAATGGACAAGGGTAATGTTATTTTTTTCCATTTTTCTGGGAAAGCATAATAAAATCTCAGAATTTAGTCTATTTCTGCAAAGGAAAATTAATTCACTATAAACTGTATTTTTTTATATACGTAATGCAAGTAAAGCTGTCAGTTTGCCTTTTTTAGTGTTTTGTACTTAGAATTGCTTACATCCATATATCTATCCAGCTCTCGCTCTCTCTCTCTCTATATATATATATATATATATATATATATATATATATGCTGTTTTTGATTTTGTGAGTTTTATTTTAACTTTTCGTTCTTATGCAGTTTTGGTTAAATCGTCACAGTAATTTCAGATTCGGATACAGACATACACATATACATATGGGTTCACTACTAAATATCAAAATTCCACAGTCCTGAGACTCTGAAAATAGATGACCAGAATCTCGAGATTTCAGAATCTCGAGCAAAAAAAAAAGAAAAAAAAAGTAAAACACAAAACCAACTGTACTAATTGTTTATGCAGGGGGGCAAGCCCCCTGCACCCCCCACACCCCCTACAACTTATATATATCAACTCCAAGATCACACTACAGTGGAGTGAATGGCAAAGGTCCCGTTCTGCACTGTATGGCAATCTTCATTCACTGTTTTTGATCTCTGGATTGTGGAATTTCGATATTTATTAGTGAACCCATATATATATATATATATATATATATATATATATATATATATATATGTACATACATTTTTTCAACAGCTTTTTGGTGTCAGAATCAGTCACGTGGATGGATTGTTGATGGCAGCAGCACTCATCTATGTAAGGTTAGTGGAACTGTGTTAGTGAAAGAAAAGTACCCAGTCCACCTAACTCATTTGTGCCAACCCAAATCCTACATGCCCCTATCCCATAAGTCCAGGCCTATATATTATGCTAATAAGCACCCATTCTCTAACAGTACAACTCGGTAATCAAATTAAGTCTATGAGTTAGTGGTTTGTTTTTATTATTTATTTTAGGGTTTTACCAACTGGAAACTGGTTTCTGTTTTTTTTTTTTTTTTTGTTTATCAGTCTTCTAGAAAAAAAGTATACAACAGACCACAGGGAAAATAGGTACTTGTAAGCAATGAAGCTGCTGGCTGAGAATCCTACAAAATAGGAAAAAAAGAGCCATGCACTGTAAACAGATTGAGACTTCAGAGTAATCAAAGAATTATAACTTGTTTAGAAATCAAAACATCTTTATTGCAAAACAAATAGATGTTACCCACCCGTTTAAATGCCAGGTTTTTGTGATATAAAAAATGAGACTACAATAAATCATTTTCAAAACTTTATCCACCTTTACTGTGACCTATAACCTGTAGAATTCAATTGAAAAACAAACAAATCTGTTAGGGGAAAAAAATAAAAAACTTACAATGAGCTGATTGCATAAGTATGCACACCCTTAAACTAATACTTTGTTGAAGCACCTTTTAATTTAATTACAACATTCACTCTTCTTCGGTACACACCTGCCATCAATTAAAGAGACTCTGATTAACTACTGTCCTAGTAGGAATTTCCTGAAATTTACTCATTTGCAAAAGCTGTGGTTCGCAGAGAGCTTACAAAGCATCAAAGGGATCTCATTGTTGAAAGGTATCAGTCAGGAGAAGGGTACAAAAAAATTTCCACAGTACTAGATATACCATGGAACACAGTGAAGGCAGTCATCAAAAAGTGAAGAAAATATGGGACAACAGTGACATTGCAAAGAACTGGATGCCCCTCCAAACTGATGAAAAGATAAGACAAAAACTGGTCAGGGAGGCTGCCAAGAGACCTTCAGCAACACTGAAGGAGCTGCAGGAATTTCTGGCAAGTACTGGTTGTGAACTACAGGTGACAACAATCTCCCATATTCTCTGTATGTCTGGTCTGTGGGGTAGGGTTACAAGATGGAAGCCTTTTCTTACACAGAAAAACATCCAGGCCTGGCTAAAATTTGCAAAACAATACATCAGCTCCCAAAAAGCATGTGGGAAAATGTGTTATGGTCTGATGAGACCAAGGTTGAACTTTTTGGCCACAATTCCAAAAGGTATGATTGGCACAAAAACAACACTTTGCATCGCAAAAAGAATACCATCCCCACAGTGAAGTATGGTAGTGGCAGTATCATGCTTTGGGGTTGCTTTTCTTCATCATCTGGAACTGGCATTTTAGTCAAGGTGGAGGGAATTATGAACAGTTCCAAATACCAGTCACTTTTGGCCCAAAACATTCAGGCGTCTGCTAGAAAGATGAAGATGAAGAGGAATTTCACCTTTCAACATGACAATGACCACAAGGTATATGTATATATATATATATATATATATATATATTTATATATATATATATATATATATATATGTGTGTGTGTGTGTGTGTGTTATCTCCTCTTATACTCAGTAACTATCTTCCTTCATAGAACAGAGCCTGCAGTCACTACATCTAACCTCGATATTGCAGGAGCTCTGCCACAAGTCCCTACACCTACAAATTTACTGAGAAGTTTGCCATTGTTTAATAGCCTGTGATCACTACATCTGATCTCAATACTGCAGGAGCTCTCCCACAAGGCCCTACACCTACAAGTTTACTGAGAATTTTGCCATTGTTTAATAGCCTGCTGCCACTACATCTGACCTCAATACTGCAGGAGCTCTGCCCCAAGGCCTTACACCTACAAGTTTGCTGAGTATTTCATCATTGTTTAATAGCCAGCGGTCACTACGTCTGCCCTTGATACTGCAGGAGCTCTGCCACAAAGCCCTTCACCTACAGGTTTACTGAGAATTTTGTCATTGTTTAATGTAAGCATATTTATCATGAAGAACCTTGCTGCATATTAAATTTAATCAGTTAAATATATGCCTGCTCTGTGACTGAAAGGTCTCTGAAATAATCTGTGCACTATAAGGACCTCTTACTAAGTTGGCCACTGTCTCCTTTTGCTTGACAAGTAGACTATATTGCATAGTCTCAGGAAATACAGACAACCTGCTTTACTTTCATCTCTTTGTTAAAGATTGGGGCTTGATATAATGGTTAAGGTCTTTGACTCACAGACACAAGGTACAGTGTTTGATTCTCATCTTTGGAAAGAAAGTTGGTTAGGATTAGAAGGGCCCATGAATAAAGCTTGCTCTGTAATTAACTATGAATTTATGAAACCATGAATCTAAGGAAAAGAGAAAATGAAAATGTTTCCAGACGATATCACAGGATGCCTTCTAAATAGCATGAACCATGACCTATCAGGCCCTCTGGGATTGCTCTTTAACTGTAGCCTCCAAATAGGCTTCATGCCTCATGAATGGAGAACAGCAATGTCAGTGGTCTCTGGATGACTAAATTTGTAGATGATTGCAAATTAGGAGCTGTCATTGAATCCCACACCGACACAAATGTTCTCCAGGTTGGGCTGACACAGACAAACAAATGGTGTCAGAG
This sequence comes from Protopterus annectens, assembly GCF_019279795.1. Taxonomy (NCBI): domain Eukaryota; kingdom Metazoa; phylum Chordata; order Ceratodontiformes; family Protopteridae; genus Protopterus; species Protopterus annectens. Next base: position 458,139,633 of record NC_056730.1, on the reverse strand, counting down.
CTATGGACTAAAACTAAATGCCAAGAAATGCATAATAGTATCCTTTGGGAAGTTGTCCACCCCTGGTAACTATAATATTGACAACACATCCCTTGGAGTTGACCCGGTAGTCAGGGGCTTAGGGCCACACAGATAGTAATCTAGCCTTTGACCATCATGTGTCTACAGTAGTGAGGAAATTATTCTATGTTGAGCAACTTATAAACAACGGTATGGCATCTAGGTCCAAGGAAGTCATTGTTGCACCGTATTCAGCATTTATCAGACCTATCATTGAGTACAATGCCCTCTTTGGTATGTACCTATAGAGGCGTAGCCAACAATTGGAATGTCTGCAGAAATTCCTCACTAAAACAATACAGGGCTTAAGTAAAATGTCCTATGTAGACTGCCTCAATGTCCTATCCCTGTATTCTGTCTCCTGCAGGCTGTTGAGGGGAGATCTATGCCTGGCATACAGGTCATTGTTAGACCCCACTCTGATGGCCCTCCTGCATATCCACAAAACAAACAGCATCAGAATTACCCATTCTAAAGACTTAAACCTTGCCTGTGATATAAATATGACCTGCTGAACAGACAGGTATGTAACCTAGAGACTACTCCATCTCTCGAATAGGTTCCTCATCCATGTGAAGCAGAGTTCCTCCCTAACCCAATTCAAGTGTAACTTAGAAAATTGGATGGTTAACAGGAAATTCATCCCTGGTTTGGCACCTACGTCTTTAATGGACACAGGTAACCTGTATATAGTTCATCTCCCAGACCCCTGCTTGTAAATGTTTCATCTCCCAAGCCCCTGCTTACACTTATAAAGGGTACCAGAACTTGTCAGAGATTTGGGATGCAT